>NW_026043252.1:0-47057 GCF_023856365.1 Brienomyrus brachyistius | reverse complement strand
CATCGTTCCTTCCCCGTGGGAGACACTAAAATCGCATTTACAAATCTTACAGAACGCGTGACTGTGCCCCATCCTGCTCCTCTTTAGGAAAGTAAATTCGTCGTCCCATTTTCCGATGTATTTACATGACTTCTTTGTTTCTTGGCAGGGACGCCTTCTCCTTCTACACATCCATCCATCCATCCATCTCTCTCCTTTCTCGTTCCCGCTGTTGGCACTAATCTCGCGATAACTGCCACCCAGGCTATGCAGGTGGCAGTTCTCGCGAGGCTACTGACAGTTCAGTTTGGAGAGGCAGAAGAATTTTTAAATATATATATATATTATTATACGGGAGATTTACGGGAAAATACTAATACGGGAGGACGGCGGGAAAGAGAAGTAAAATACGGTAGTTTCCCGGCCAAAACGGGAGACTTGACAGCTATGGTCAGCAGGCAGTCTCTGGCCACGCCCCCTACAGTCGGTCCGGCCCCTGGCTTTACCAGCGTGTTCGCGAAAACGACTTCATTTATTTTCTTATTGATTCATCGACAGACCATCATACTTTTTAGACGTTATAATAATAACACTCTATTGATCCCCAAAGAGAGAAATTCTCTCCTTGCCTGCCCCCTCTTACTGTCCATGATACACAAGCACATATGTAGAAAAACGTCAGCTTGGAGGCCAAGGCTGGACTTAACCTACTCCTTACGGTTTAACGGGAAACTGCCGCATGGCCGAGCGGGGCCGGTCGCGTATAGCCATAACACAGTGGCAGCCAATGAAATTGAAGGATTTTTTTTGCGAAGCGAAGAGACCCTCCCCGGCGCTGCAAAATCTCCGTTAATGATTTTTTTTCTGATACATTTCAAGTTAGATTGAAATGCTAATCATTTTGAGGCATGTTTTCAAAAAAGCATGAACAAATTTCTCCATTTCTTGTAATCACATTCATCCATTATTCTTCGTTTTCTTGATATTGATGTATTTAATAAACAGCTTAAAACTATGGTCACAATTTTATTTATTTATTTATTTATGTCGCTGTGGTAATTAAACAGACATAGACAGTTATGAATAAAATGTATTGTTTATTGAGTCTATTTACACAGAAAGAGACAAGTACTCAGGTTCTCATACTCAGGGGTATGATAAGATATACATCCATCCATCCATCCATTTTCCAAACCGCTTATTCTACTGGGTCACGGGGGTCCGGAGCCTATCCCGGAAGCAATGGGCACGAGGCAGGGAACAACCCAGGATGGGGGGCCAGCCCATCGCAGGGCACACTCACACACCATTCACTCTCACATGCACACCTATGGGCAATTTAGCAACTCCAATTAGCCTCAGCATGTTTTTGGACTGTGGGGGGAAACCGGAGTACCCCCCACGACGACATGGGGAGAACATGCAAACTCCACACACATGTGACACAGGCGGCGACTCAAACCTGGGTCCCAGAGGTGTGAGGCAACAGTGCTAACCACTGCACCACCATGCCACCCCCAAGATATACATTACCGCTCAAAAGTTTGGGATCACATGCAAATTTCTTTGTTTTCCAAAGAAAAACACATTTCTGCATCTTTTTGCCTCGGTCTCAAAAGGCACCAAGCTAGAACCGGCCCCGTGTTAGTGGAAACGGGGCTTGTGACTTGTACTCATGCATAATATTCTGCGGGTCGCTCAGCAGCGCAGCATATGAAACTAGACTCGGATTGTAAGTGTGTGGTTTTGATAATTGATGTATGGATGGATGGATCCTTAATAAGAGATATAAACAATAAGGTCCAGTCGCCAACTAATCATGTAAAATACGTCATAAACTCATGGTTGTTAAACCCAGAATAAAAATGAAGACGTATAACTAGGAAAGTCAACTTGCACATTTCAATTTTGGTTCGATATAATCACGTTGTCCTTAACCCTCCAGTGCAGGAGGGGACGGTAATGCGCATCGAATGTTTCCGAACCTGTGTGTGATACAACCGAGGAAGAGCCGATGACTTCGGGGGAGGAGGGGCAGGCGACTCGGAAGAAAAAGCAGCAGAACCCAATGCAGCCTGTAGCCCATTCAAAGGCCTACTGTTGGACCTCTGCTTATTTTGCAATACGTCTTTAGTACGGACTGAAAAATGTCCGATTTCGATGAGTTTGAGAAGCAGTTAAGCGAAAATCGGCAAGGTAAGTTTGGCTTTGAAGATCGGTGTATGCTCCCTGTTTTAGGGTAATAAAGTGGCCGGCGTGTCCTAGCGCCGAGGATGGTGCGGAGGGCACTTCTGCTGGTTCCGGAAAGAAAAGCGCGGCTGGGAAATCGGTGCCTTTTATCCGAGCGCTCGCCGATTCTGAAACCTGCCCGATTCTTCTTCTCCCAGCTGCCGCAGGATCCCCGAAAACTGACCGCTTTGGTAAATCAGTGACATTCTTTGCTTGGCATTGTTATAGAGATCGCTAGGCCTGCATCCATCAGTGCCCGGCGTACATAACATGGACATTTCAATGAAACGTTATTGGGGTGCACTCGATGTGAAAGCCTGCGGTTTTATTTATTTAATTATTTACCATTATACACTTGGATCATAAATTGCGACCCGCGTATTTTCATTCGCAGTAACACACTATGCATGGATGTTTGTTGCAAGCGTTATATTTTCAAGATCACGTTTAAAGTTTTATGCAAATAAAAACGACCGCGACCACTTGATTTAAAGTCCGCACTTAATAACAGTGTTAGTTACTTGGTTTTTAAATACTACGACGAGTTTTCTATATAATGATATGATTTTGTCTCTTTCCGATGCACAATAGCCTTTCCCTTGGGTCCGAAATGCTGGCCCTGTCATCCGTACAGAATAAGTCTTTCTCACACGATCGCCGTTTCTTCATGATGTATAGACTCTAAAAATCAGCCGCGTTCCCTGGAATCATAACAACTGCTTTTAGGTCGTTATTGCAAAGTCTTGCACCTGTATCTACCTTTACAGCGGATAGCAGTAACTAACAATGATGTACAGTTATATAACAATACACATATAACTTCATTAAAGTGCAGAGAATCCAGTAAACTGAATAAACTTAAGCCATACTAACGCAACTGAAATATACAACATGCGTTACAACGGAGTCGAAAGTAGGATTGATTTATGTACCTATCAAATGGCAATCTTGTCATATCAGCTCCTTATCACTAAATCACTAAAATGTCATTCGAAACGACCTGATTCGGCTAGACGAGCACTAAGTGCCGCCGTGTTTGATAAACTAGCAGTTCCAGTCATTCATATCTGCGCTCTGACTATGCCTGCGATTGCGGTAATTGGTTATTACCGATTTACGTAAGATGCATTGGCCGCTCCGTGTCTGTACTTTTGCAGCGGTGCATTACCGTAACGCTGTTATAACTGATGCATGAAGCTGATTCCTCGAGCAGCACCTGCGTTTAAATGCTTCACTGAAAACTGCACCTTCAGGGATTTATTTAAGCTTCTATATGAAGGACCTGCTGGGATAGAAAGGTGATATTTTATTGCTAGTTTAATAAAGTGCTGTCTGTCAGATTGAAACGATATTAATTACCCATCCATCGTCCAACCAGTTATCTTAGTCAGGCTCCCCTGGAGCCTATTCCAGGCAAATTCCCCATACAGAGAGCAGAGGCAAAATTCAGGCCGTCCCTGGTTGGGGTCTTGAAGCCCTTTCTCCTCCCCACAGCTGCAGGGCAGATCCCCACGATAGCTTTACTGGCAACATCCACCACCAGCGGCGTGGCAGTGACGCCCACCCAGGTGCCGATGGTCGGCAGCCAGATGACCCGGCAGGCCAGGCGGCTTTATGTCGGCAACATCCCCTTCGGCCTGACGGAGGTGAGTCCAGGCAAAGTCCCGCGTTGCCTTCTGTCATGCATACTGGTGTCATGTGTAGCTCAGTGAGTTAGGACACTGAGCCGGTCACAAGAAGGTTGTTGGTTCAAATCCCTTGGGCAGCAGAGTGATTTCACCATTGGGCCCCCGAGCGCAGCCCTTAAGCACTATTTGCTCTAGGAACTGTCTGGTCCTGCTTCTTCAATGAAATGTATGTTGCTTTGGATGAAAGTGTCCGCAAAATAAATAGATAAATGTACTAGACTTGTCAGTCATTTTTTTTCTCGTTTGCCTGTTTTGATGTCTTCAGACGTCTGCCTGTCTTCATTCAGTGTGTCTGCCTGTCTTTTTAGGAGGCCATGGCGGATTTCTTCAATACCCAGATGCGATTGGCTGGCTTATGTCAAGGTCCCACCAATCCCGTCCTCGCTGTTCAGATAAACCAGGACAAGAACTTTGCCTTCCTTGAAGTAAGAGTCTTTCCTGCCTAATGGCTGCTGTGTCCAGGCGGAGACCGCAGCCTTCCCTGATTAACGACGTTCTTCGTTCTGCCCTAGTTTCGGTCCGTGGATGAGACCACGCAGGCAATGGCCTTCGACGGCATCATTTTCCAGGGTCAGTCGTTAAAAATCAGGCGGCCCCACGACTATCGCCCCCTGCCTGGCATCTCAGAGCAGCCCGCCTTCCACGTACCAGGTCCGTTTTGCTTGTCGCCGTCATAACCTTAATCTTTATTTACCTTTGAAGAGCCGATCGGCAAGGCCAGTTTTTTGTACTCGTTACGGACTGACTGTCCTTCGCAAGCTGCAGATGTCTTGTCATATAAAGAGGGAGACTTTCACTTTTATTTACTTAATGTTGTAAATATTTAGCAGACAGTTTTATCCAAAGTGAAGAATGTTTTTTTTTTTTTTTTTTTTTTTTTTTTGAGAAATCAGGGTCAGCCTGTCCCTAGAGCAAACTCGCCGGCCCAGTGGTGTGATCACCAGTGATGTGAACCAGTGATCTTCTGATGATAACGCTGGCATCCTAACCAGCTGAGCCACACACACACACACACACAGCTCAGTCACTCACTTCTTACTGTTAACATAGGCTGTGTGGCTCTGTGATGTTTGCCCATGAAAAGAAGGTTGCTGGTTCAAATACCAGGGTTGGCAGAGTGATTTCACCACTGGGCCCTTGAGCAAGGACCCTAACCCCCAAATTGTTCTAGGGTTGCTGGCTCCTATTCTAGTCAAAAATTCTGGACACACCTACTGAAAACGACTTGTTTTTCAGCAAGATAATGACCCAAAGCCCACCTTGAAGGTTATGCAAGTAGCTTATTACCTTGTGAACTAGGAAAGAGATGGTCCCCACAGCCCCCCAACCTAAACTCTATAGAGCTGGTTTGGGATCAGTTGGATGAGAGTAAGAGTAAGGTAGCCAGCTTGCGCGCAGAACTTGTGGAAACTCGAGGACTGTTGGAGAAACGGTCCAGGTGGGTACATATGTTAGCTGGTTGAGTCCGCAATGCTGTCATCGAAGCCAATGGCTCCTATTTTGAAGAGACAAAAATTTTGTCTTTGCAGTACTTCATATGCATAACTTCCATGCCCAAAGGCCTTTTACTATAAGGTGAATAACAGCTAAAATAGAGACAAATGCATTAAGAGCAGGTGTGTCCATACTTTTGACTGGTGCTGCATGTGTCAGCATCTCCCATGGAGAGCAAGATGGGAGAGACAAAAAACAGTCGTCAAACTGCCCCAGTATTTAGGTATTTTTTTGCTGGAGTTACATTTATCTGATATTATATAGAAGATAACGACGTCATACTGATTTGAAGTTGGCTTATTTCACTCGCGCCGTTTGCTCGTGGTCATTATCCGGCATGTTGACGGTTTGCTGTGATCGGCCGGCTTTGGGCGCCGTGCCGCTCTGTCTGCAGGGGTCGTCTCCACCGTGGTTCCAGACTCGCCACACAAGCTCTTTGTCGGAGGCCTGCCCAACTATCTCAGTGATGATCAGGTACCCCGCCCTCAGTCTCTGTCACCGGGGAGCCGACCCACAACCCTCCTGTGTTTCTGTCCCACTGCTGCACGTGGAACTCAAGCAGGCATGCACACACACGCACGCACGCACGCACGCACGCACGCGCACGCACATACATACATACATAAAATAAACACTCGTCTCTGTGTAACTGATTAGTAGGAAAAGAAAGCCTGTCAAAGTTACCTCACCGCTTAAAATTCATTACAAGATACTGGGGGGTCAAATGTCAGCATCATGTTTAAAGCTAGCTGCTGAAAATAGCCGCACATTTGAGGTTTTTTTTTTTTTTTTTTTAAAGATATTCATGGGATTTATTAAACATTTATTAGACATGTAGGTAATGAGTTGACAGTTACATTACGCTCATTGTTTATCCAGCTGTAAATTATGAAGATATTGAGACCCCGCTAATGTAAAAGGTACGTTTCCCAAAACCTCATGTTATCGACTTGCATAGTTGGAACCATTCAGTTGTAAGTTGCTAATGTTGTTAGCAAATAACCTTATTAGCAACAAAGGCTTTGGGAAACGTGCCTTACAGCTGGCGGCTTGCCGAACCAGTCACGTAGCCAGTCCCTGTGCTGCCTGTTGCTGGGTACCCTGGAATATTTGTATATCGGGTTAATTGCTGAGTGTTAGTCGGATGAATCAGCCGCGTCGTTTTGCTGCATGAAAATTTAAAATCGAGTCATCTGCGCGTCACCTAACTGACGAATACCTCCACATTGCCGTACACCTGTGTTTGCCCAATCCCAGTCCTCGGGGAACCGCCGACTGTCCACATTTTCGCTCCCTCCTAGCTCCCAGCCAATCAGGAACACCGAATACCTGGTACAGGTGCGCTGAGAGGAAGCAAAAACGTGGACTGACCGGGGGGTACCCCCGAGGACTGGGCTGGGAAACACTACCATAGACTGTGCTTGAAATGTGGGGGAGATCGACCAAGTCCCCAAACGCTTCAGTATTCGCAGACGTGCCGTGTCTCACGTCCATGTCCGCACACTGAGAACGATGACTTCACATCCCGTTAACAGCGATGGGGAGCTGCGGAAGAATCGTTCCCTACATTGCTGTGTCGCTCGAAAGGCAGAAAATACTTCGGACCTTTTTCCCGGTGAACGATTATCAGCTTCACTGGAGTTTTCACATCGTGCCCCATGCCCTATTCTGTTATGACGTCAGTGATGGATAATATTACCATAACAACATGCACAGATGAGGTCGTCTTACTCTGAAAGTGTTGAAAGGGTCACATTTTAGACATTTTCTACTTCTCATTAGCATCTTTTATGATTTTTTTTTTCTTCCTATATCGCCACCCCACTGAAATCGGCCCATTATAGACATAATCCATACAGGCATTTAATAGTTTACCTATTTATTTTGCAAAAGTTAATCGCAAAACGTTTTGCGTCCACCCCTGCATTGTAACATTTTGAGCTCCGGTGTCCCACTCACTTTAGCCTAAACTGTTAAAAATGGCAAGACTCAGCCCACAAGATAGTGATCGCGGTTTCAGTGAAAGGTAAGTGAGAAGTGCAGTCAGTTTGTTTTTCTTTGATTTTTTTCCTCCTTTTCGGATTGTCATCGTAATCTTTCTTATCCAGTGTGAGTCACATGTAATCCAAGTCAAGAGGAAGGCTGTACCAAAGCAGCACTGGGGGGAGAGAGTTTGAATCCAGCAGAACTGTTAATGTATTTCACGTCAAAGCCAGTAAATGTGCCATAGACAGGTGAAATGGAAACCGCTGCTTGTATCCTGGTGTTTACATTTTTTTTGCAGTCCCTGCTACCGCTTTGATACTTACAGCTCTTTCATTTTTGTTCCCCACTTTGTCCCCAGCTAGGGGCCTGTAAGATCGTTAAGTCTTCGCTCATAATTTGTTCAGTAGTACTGACCTACTGCTGCCATGCCAACATGTAACACAAGGCAAGTAAGACATTCCGTCCCTCGCACGGATATCCTCCCTGTCGACGGCCTGCCCCTGTGGGGGGGCTCTGTCCTGGAGTGCTCTTAAGCATATGGGGTCCTTTTTTTGGGGGTTGAAGGCTGGGGAGAGACTTATTATGCTGATCACAGGGTATAAATTTGATTTTTTTTTTTTTTTGCCCCTAAGAGAAGGTAGGAGGTAGCGCCCTCTTGTGGCTGCCAGTGTCCCAGGTGACTCCTTTCTGAAGTCAGTGGTTAATGCGGCTTTACAGTAGATTCCTGTAGAATAAGTGAGGAATGATGTTAGCAGAGCTATTTCGTCCTGTTTGGCTTCAAGCCGTGGCCCCTTTAGCAGGACCCTGTGGCGGCTCTTAGCTTTACCTGTGAGTTTATCTCCTGTAGGCTTTGTCCCTCTAATTAACTGCACCAATGTGGTTCTTGGTTTTAAGAACAGGAAGTCAGTGATTCGGCTGGGTTTGTGTTCTGCCGAGTCGCCCCCCCCCCCTCCACATTGTATACATGGAACACTTAACATATAATTAGCTGTTTTTATTTAGTTTTTTTTTTTATATACCATCTAGCTTAATTATTGTGGCCCTTAAAATCAGATGCAACTCGGTCCATATTTCAAAATTCGTAGTTGGAATTATCAGAGAACTTGATTAGGAATTCAGTTGTGTTGTATATGCTGTAGGATGGGGGGGGGGAATCTGTGTTATCATTCATTGACAAGAATCAAAATAGTTACTTTTGTACGCTCCCAGTAAGTAAGTCATGCAGAAAGGGCACAGGGGGCTTTGAGCTCTAGTGTTGCACCGTAATGTCGAGCCACTTGTCATAAAGCCATTTTCCTGATGTCTTCACTGTTTCCTCATGTCGTTTTGCAAAGTTTAACATGCTGCTTCTCCCACAGTTAAGATTAGCATTTCTAGCGAGGCGCCGTGCCTGGACTGTCGGGCTAATCGCCCCCCCGCGTCTCCTCCTCTTGCCCAGGTGAAGGAACTCTTGACGTCGTTCGGACCTCTTAAGGCCTTCAACCTTGTGAAGGACAGTGCCACGTCACTGTCTAAGGGTTACGCTTTCTGTGAATACGTGGACATCAGTGCCACTGACCAGGTGCGTGAGGTGGGGCAGCAGCTGGAAGGTCTGGGGTGACTCGGGGCTTCCGGATGGAATTGCTGACGCTTGTGTGGGATGCATCCCGCAGGCCGTGGCTGGACTCAATGGCATGCAGCTCGGAGACAAGAAGCTCATCGTCCAGCGGGCAAGCGTGGGGGCTAAGAATGCCAACGCTGTGAGTATTTGCCCTCGGCTGCCGCCTTTCTGATGTCCTAAACCCAACTTGGTTCCTGGGTGCCTCCCAGGAAGCTTAATGCCCCTATTTCTTGGGTTTATTTGGGTCCATGTAAATTTCTCGCTGTTACTCGAGACGATTGGACGATCAGGGGGTATCTGACACTCTTGTCGCCCCCCGGGACAGACGGCCATCATCGAGACGCCGGTGACGCTGCAGGTTCCAGGGCTGCAGCGGCTGCAGAGCTCCGGCATGCCCACGGAGGTGCTGTGCCTCCTCAACATGGTCATGCCCGAGGAGCTGGTGGACGACGAGGACTACGAGGAGATCCTGGAGGACATCCGGGAGGAGTGTTGCAAGTACGGCAACGTGCGCTCCATCGAGATTCCGCGGCCCGTCGATGGCGTGGAGGTGCCTGGCTGTGGCAAGGTGGGACCCGTACTCTCCTGTACCAGTGGCAAAAAGAAGACCTCTGTAGGCACTAAACACAGGCTCATGGGAGCATTTCTTGCACAAAAGTGTTTTGAAAACGGAATAATTTTTTGTGTAAGAAAAACAATCTGATTGGTTCAGATAGACGGACAATCTGATTGGTTCAGATAGACGACGGACAATCTGATTGGTTCAGATAGACGACGGACAATCTGATTGGTTCAGATAGACGACGGACAGTCTGATTGGTTCAGATAGACGACGGACAGTCTGATTGGTTCAGATAGACGACGGACAGTCTGATTGGTTCAGATAGACGACAGACAATCATTTTTCATTCTGCCCTCAACATTTTCTTTGTGTAAGAAAGAAAATTTTGTACAATCATTGATTACTCGCAAATGTTAATAGTCATCCGCTGTTTATCTTGAATATGTAAAAGCAGTGCGCGTAAATTTCCTCGTTAGTATAGTGGTGAGTATCCCCGCCTGTCACGCGGGGGCCGGTCGCGTATAGCCATAACACAGTGGCAGCCAATGAAATTGAAGGATTTTTTTTGCGAAGCGAAGAGACCCTCCCCGGCGCTGCAAAATCTCCGTTAATGATTTTTTTTCTGATACATTTCAAGTTAGATTGAAATGCTAATCATTTTGAGGCATGTTTTCAAAAAAGCATGAACAAATTTCTCCATTTCTTGTAATCACATTCATCCATTATTCTTCGTTTTCTTGATATTGATGTATTTAATAAACAGCTTAAAACTATGGTTACAATTTTATTTATTTATTTATTTATGTCGCTGTGGTAATTAAACAGACATAGACAGTTATGAATAAAATGTATTGTTTATTGAGTCTATTTACACAGAAAGAGACAAGTACTCAGGTTCTCATACTCAGGGGTATGATAAGATATACATCCATCCATCCATCCATTTTCCAAACCGCTTATTCTACTGGGTCACGGGGGTCCGGAGCCTATCCCGGAAGCAATGGGCACGAGGCAGGGAACAACCCAGGATGGGGGGCCAGCCCATCGCAGGGCACACTCACACACCATTCACTCTCACATGCACACCTATGGGCAATTTAGCAACTCCAATTAGCCTCAGCATGTTTTTGGACTGTGGGGGGAAACCGGAGTACCCCCCACGACGACATGGGGAGAACATGCAAACTCCACACACATGTGACACAGGCGGCGACTCAAACCTGGGTCCCAGAGGTGTGAGGCAACAGTGCTAACCACTGCACCACCATGCCACCCCCAAGATATACATTACCGCTCAAAAGTTTGGGATCACATGCAAATTTCTTTGTTTTCCAAAGAAAAACACATTTTCATGCAATTCACAAAATTTTATCCACATCTACATATAGAGGCCTATTATCAGCAACTGGCAGTCCTCTGCATCAATCTCCTGGTATGTCTGACTGCTTATTCTTTAAATATTGCTAACACATTTTGGAGGTTTGGTTTGGGTCATTATCCTTTTGTAGGATAAAACTGACCCCAATCAAGTCTTGTCACAGGGTATATAATTGAACGGTAGTGTATGTCAAATATTAAATAGATGAAATGATTAATTTTCTTAAACAGCAGTGTTAATGCATGCATTTTGTAGCATGTTAACAAATGACTCATTGAATCCTGAATCAAAACAAAAAGCATAATTAAAAATAGCATTGTTATGACAATACTAACAGTGATGCTGCAGCATTTTAACAACTGTCAGATAGTTAGACATACAGTACCAGTCAGTAATTTGGACACACCACTCTGCCTACAAAGGGACTGGGTCATATTACCTGGATACTTGAGCTAAACCCAGTAGAAATGTTTTTCAAGGAGTCTGACCAGAGAGTTAAAGAAAATCGGCTGAGTGCTCAGCATATATGAGACGGCTCCTTCAGGAGAGCTGGAAAAGCATTCCAGGAGGCCACCTCATTAAACTAGTATAAAGTAGAAAGCAGGATCAGTCAGTCCCTGGAGCAGCTGGGGTTAAGGGCCTTGCTCAAGGGCCCAATGGTGGGATCACTCGGCCAGCCCTGGGATTTGAACCGGCAACCTTCTGAGTTCCAACAGAATTGTCCCCCCCAACAAATTATTTTTTTTAAATAACTTTTCTGAGTAGTGCATAATTCCATGTGTATTACTTTATAGTTATGATGTCTTTATAAATATTACAAAATGTAAAGAATAGTACAAAGAAACAATTCTATAGGTAGGTGTGCCCAAAACTCCTGACTGACGCCGTAACACTTTCTTAGACTCACCACACTGGTTGAGGTGGTGATGAGACAAGAGAGATTTAGCCAGTGGATAGGGAATGATTAATAGGACAGATCTGAAAGGGTCACGATGGGGAATTTAGCCATTGGGGTAACTGCCCCACACTTTGAGAGATGCTCAGGGATAATTTATGACCTTAGAGAATCAGGAACAAACAAGGAACATATTAACCATATGTTAAAATGCTGCAAGTGTATATTCAAACAATACTGAACTATAAAGAATATAAAACAATCTTTACTTTTTTTGTTTTAAAAAAAAACTATGCTTGCCACTTCTTTAAGAAAACCTACCTAACAGCGGCAATTTTTACAATCTGATTGTAACCCACCTGTTGCCATGCATTATTTGTCAGTGAAAAATGAGCCCAGACACAAAATAGCTGTTCTTAATAAAGTGGACAGAGTGTATATGGAAAACATTTACAATTTTTACAAATAACGCTGCTCTTGAAGTAGCAGGTAGTGTGTTACTTTTTTCTCTCCGCTGACCAACGCTGCTTTTCAGCCTCATAAAAAGGAGATTTTTGAAACTCCCTCCAGGTCATCTCTGGCTGCATAGTCTTGAACAATGGAACAAACAGAACACAGGCATCAAAACGGGCCTGAACGTGGCCAAAACAAGATGAATAATAAAGAACTTGGATGAAAAATTCTGATCATGACATCCAGAATTATCCTCCATAATTGAAGGGAAAGAACCTTTAGCATCATGGACTCCAACAACTTGCAAACCTGAAAGCAAAGTGAAAAAACCACAAATGAACCACAAATAATATTGATTCCTTAATTTATACTGAATCCTGAAGAGTGACTGTTTGTGTGTGTGCATGCATATGAGATTCTCACTCATCGGGCCTTCGGTTTTGGAAGGGGACCAACAAAGCATCATCCTCTCCAATTCCTCATCTTCCTCTATTTCTATAAAACAAAATAGATATGAATAAAAGACATAATCAATGCACAGAACCACATATATGAAACTGTCAGCCAACCTGGAGGATTAGTAGAAGTGTCTGGAAGTGCTGGTCTTGAGGGAGCAGAAGCCTCCAGTGTCATCTGAAGATTGCTGTGCTTCAGCCTCAGGTACTGCTGTAGTCGGTACATTTTGCTGCCTGGTACGCATTGTTGTTTGAGGATAACAGCCTCATACCCATCATCCCTACTGTCCCAAATATCCTTCCAGGTCTTGCCAGCACGGACTCCAAACCCAACCAAATTCTCATCCTCACTTTTGACAGGTGGTAGTTGACAGGCGTAAAGAAACACAGAAGGGCATGGAATTATAAACAAGAATTCTGTGATCTGACACCTTTGCCATTTGGTAGCAAAGTAAGTGTAATAGCTTCTAACTGACTTGCTTTAACCTAAAACAAGGTTTGTTTGAACAACTTTAGTAGGTTTAATACTTAACGATTATGTGAGGAATTCTTTAATATCCAAGTTAACGGCAATGCCAGCAAACAATATGCATAAAAAAGTTGTAGTTAAATATCAATGACTTACAGGAAAGTTACCGTCACAGTACCTTGCATATAGGAACGTGCAGAATTAGTATATGTATAATACACTATATATATAAGGTTAGTTTATAAACGGTAATCCAGTTTATTCTGTCTCATCTGCCTAGACTCATTCTACTTGACCAGTGTATGCTCGTTTTACTGCAAATTACTCGTTTTCCATAAATGGACACTGTCTAGCTTAATAAATGTACTGCTTTACCGGGCCACTAATAAAAGATACTTTTGGATTCCTCACGATGAGTGGAATTCTTATAAACGGTACCCGCCTTAATTTCCAAAGTCAAACATGTTTTTATTTAAATTGTGCATTAAAAATTGAATATTAATTATTAAATATTTCAAAAGCAATGCTACCTATGGAGCGAGTGAATAACTACTTCAGCATTACACAGAGAGCTTCGCGAGGGGCTCCGTAAAACGTACAGCATCCAGTTCGATTTTGGAATGTGAAATACATCGGAATATTTAAGAAAATATAAGATTGCTGTTCAGTTTACCTTGGAAAGTCGTCCTTTCCGTTCGACCGGGCGGTTTTTCTTTTAGGTGAATCACCAAATTTACTGAAATACTACTCACTCTCTGCTGCTCTTTTCCAAAATCCAGTTGTGTCGACTGTCGGTAGTGATAAGGGTAAAACGTCATTGCTTTTGTGTACTGTTAAGCACTACCATTGAAAATGAATGGGAAAAGTTAAGGGAAGTTAAGCTAAACTATTCTCGCCGCCCGCGCGAGCCATCCCACCACCGCAACCAGGCTCCAGTATCCCTTACATTTTAAGAAATTAGGTGTACAAGGTGTACAAGAAATATAAAATAACCATTTGTCATTTACATTTTATTTTCATTGCACATTTTCTATTAATTTTTCATGTTTCGTGTTGTACCTCATCAATCTCTAGTTGTGATAGCAGTTGTTTCTGGCCACAACCGGGATTCGAACCCCGGTCTCCCGTGTGAAAGGCGGCGATCTTACCACTATATAAGATCCAGCAACTATATAATATATATATATATATATATATATATATATATATAATTTAATATATATATATATATATATTATTATAAGGGAGATTTACGGGAAAATACTAACCGGAGTGAGACGTTCAATTCGCCACAAGTCTACACACCCAGATAACACACATATAAAACGTATGCAACAGTTGTGTTACCTTTTAAATAGTCTGTAGGTTTTGCAAACTACTCTAACGCCTTTGGTGTCGCTGATTTTACGTTTATACTAGTGTAAAATAGACTTGCCGTAAGATTTCTTTGCGCCAGCCTGAGAGTCTGAAAACACGTCACACCAGATGCATGAGAGATGGAAACCTGGAATATTCAGTCGAATCAGATCAAATATGATGCTAAGTTAGTACTAAGTTAAAATATGTTCCGCACTTGTAACATGCACCCATGATTTGGAACAGTCAGCAGCATACCTGTCAAGGTTTGGATTTGAAAATAAAGGAAATTTTCCGGCACCCGCGAGCCATCCCACCACCGCAACCAGGCTCCAGTATCCCTTACATTTTAAGAAATTAGGTAATAATAAATTTAAGAAATATAAAATAACCATAATTTTTCATGTTCATGTTTCATGTTCTCTGTCATTCACTAATGACTTGGATTTTTCATGCCGACTGACATCGTTCCTTCCCCGTGGGAGACACTAAAATCGCATTTACAAATGCGCGTGACTGTGACCTGCTCCTCTTCAGGAAAGTAAATTCGTCATCCGAGATGGATGTATGGATGTATTTACATGACTTCTTTGTTTCTTGGCAGGGACGCCTTCTCCTTCTACACATCCATCCATCTCCTTTCTCGTTCCCGCTGTTTGGATTATATATATTATTATTCGAAATTACGAATTATTGTTCAGTTCAATAATTATATATTATATAGCTTGGCAGTTTCTAAGCTAAGCTTGTTATACTCTTCCATGGGGGATACTGCTCCTGTGCGGCTGTTGTTCATCTTATAGCCAAGCTGTTGCTGTGGTGTAGATCAGCTGGTTGGTGTCAGGGATTGTCCGTAGGGATTGTCTAGTAGACCTTCTGAGGGTACTTCTGAGGGTCCAGGTTTCCAGCTTAGCTTCCAGCTTGATCTTATTTCTCAGGTCAGCTGCTCTTGTATTCAGCCTACTAATATATATGGGGCTTGGTACCCAATCTCGGAATGTGGGGATGATGATATCTCCCCCCTGACCTGTCGTCCTGGCTCCCCCTTGTCGTAGCAATCGTGTTGTACCTCATCAATCTCTAGTTGTGATAGCAGTTGTTTCTGGCCACAACCGGGATTCGAACCCCGGTCTCCCGTGTGAAAGGCGGCGATCTTACCACTACACTATCCAGCAACTATATAATATAATATATATATATATATATATATTATAAGGGAGATTTACGGGAAAATAATACGGGAGGACGGCGGGAAAGAGAAGTAAAATACGGTAGTTTCCCGGCCAAAACGGGAGACTTGACAGCTATGGTCAGCAGGCTGTCTCTGGCCACGCCCCCTACAGTCGGTCCGGCCCCTGGCTTTTCCAGCGTGTTCGCGAAAACGACTTCATTTATTTTCTTATTGATTTATCGACAGACCATCATACTTTTTAGACGTTATAATAACAACACTCTATTGATCCCCAAAGAGAGAAATTCTCTCCTTGCCTGCCCCCTCTTACTGTCCATGATACACAAGCACATATGTAGAAAAACGTCAGCTTGGAAGCCAAGGCTGGACTTAACCTACTCTATTCTGGTATTCTGTTCTCCCAAGTAAGGCGTGGGTTCGAATCCAACTTCCGACAAAAGTTCTTCAATCGCTACAGCACAATTTGAGCCACTGATCGGCTTTAATTGCTTTGTTTTATTTTTGCGTTTCAGGCAAAACTACATAACACTTAAAGACACTTCGGGCATGCAAATGGAGAACGAAATTATAGTTATACCGAATCTCCTACACACAATACCAAGGTTACCAACTTTGGTCAGCTGGCCGGAGTGAGACGTTTCTCAGGCGCCAGCCTGAGAGTCTGAAAACACGTCACACCAGATGCATGAGAGATGGAAACCTGGGATATTCAGTCGAATCAGATCAAATATGATGCTAAGTTAGTACTAAGTTAAAATATGTTCCGCACTTGTAACATGCACCCATGATTTGGAACAGCAGCATACCTGTCAAGGTTTGGATTTGAAAATAAAGGAAATTTTCCGGCACCCGCCGTGAGCCATCCCACCACCGCAACCAGGCTCCAGTATCCCTTACATTTTAAGACAGGAAATATAAAATAATATAAATTATATAAAATATAATATAAATATAAATATAAATATATAAAATATATTTTTGGCCACAACCGGGATTCGAACCCCGGTCTCCCGTGTGAAAGGCGGCGATCTTACCACTACACTATCCAGCAACTATATAATATAAGGGAGATTTACGGGAAAATACTAATACGGGAGGACGGCGGGAAAGAGAAGTAAAATACGGTAGTTTCCCGGCCAAAACGGGAGACTTGACAGCTATGGCTGTCTCTGGCCACGCCCCCTACAGTCGGTCCGGCCCCTGTTCGCGTGTTCGCGAAAACGACTTCATTTATTTTCTTATTGATTTATCGACAGACTTTTTAGACGTTATAATAACAACACTCTATTGATCCCCCTCTTACTGTCCATGATACACAATGACGAGACACATGTTCACTAATGACGAGAACTATTCTATTTTTCATGCCGGGGGTCCTTCAAATCTTACATTTACAAATCTTGTTCTTGTTCTCTGCTTTCTCCTTTCTCGTTCCCGTAGATATATATTATTATACGGAGATTTACGGAGTCTTCAAAGACGGTCCGGCTCCAGCTCAAGGATCACTGTTGCTGTGGTGTAGATCAGCTGATCTGTAGTAGTCTTCTACGTACATCTTCTAGTAGACCTTCTGAGGGTACTTCACGCATTCTTGGTCGGAGGGTCCAGGTTTCCAGCTTAGCTTATTTCTTATTTCTCAGGTCAGCTGCTCTTGTTTGGGATGTGCTTGACCGGCGTATACGACAGCGTGTACCAGTTCCCACTAATATCCAACAACTTCGCACAGCCATTGAAGAGGAGTGGACCAACATTCCACAGGCCACAATTGACAATCTGATAAACTCTATGCGAAGAAGATGTGTTGCATTGCATGAGGCAAATGGTGGTCACACCAGATACTGACCGGTTCTGAGTCCCCAGACCCCCAATAAAGCAAAAAACTGCACATTCCAGGGTGGCCTTTTATTGTGGGCAGTATAAGGTACACCTGTGCACTACCCATGATGTCAGATCAGCATCTTGATGTGGCACACCTGTGAGGTGGGATGGATTATCTCAGCAAAGCAGAAGTGCTCACTATCACACATTTAGACTGATTTGTGAGAAATGTTTGAGAGAAATGGTAATATTGTGTATCTGGAATGAATTGTAGGTCTTTAAGTCCATCTCATGAAAAATGGGAGCAGAAACAAGAGTGTTGCGTTTATATTTTTGTTCAGTATAGAATAAGCCCAGATTTATGTTTATTCAGTGGAGATAAGTACAACCTCTAAAGATAGGCCTACACCCGTTTTGGCAGTGTCTCCGGATCCCATGACAAATAATGCCTTCAGTACATCCTCCTCAACCCACACTGAAAGCAGAAGTGCTATGGGCTTTGCAAACGGTTTGCCGACATCACTCCTATACGTCCAATGATGACATTCACACCGTCTCCAGGGTGATGTTCCCTGACTCGCAGGGTCACTTGTGGTAAAGATAAAACCGCTTTTCTTGCGCGATTTGGACTCGCTCCATATATTAAAAGGGAGCTTCGTTGTCATGTTTGACGTAAGTATGAACAGGACCATCAAAAGAAAACAACTGGATGTGCATGTCAGGTATTGGGTGAATTATGAGAATGGCTCTCGAGTGCAGTCCTGGTTCTGGGATCACAGTACATGAGCCACTCCACCGCTGAAGACTTACTGGAGAAGTTTAAGGTAAGCCATTCAATAACATTTAAACTCATTAACGAACCCATGATTTTTAAATATCCATGGTTTATCTTTACATGTGTTTAAATGGGAGAACCATATTTATTGGTAAGCATATTTTAAAGATTTTATTGCTGCTTCATGGCTTTTGCTGCAAAAAAAATAGTTCATTGAGGAAATAGAATGTTTAAGTGTTGTGTAGCAACATGTACAGCTGTTGTACAGGCAAAAACTCTGGCTCAGTCCAAAGGAGGTGGATATAGGAATGGCTGTCATCAAGGTGGGACTTCTGTGAATTCACTGGTATCTTTACATACAAATGTATCAAACAATTGTGAAGTAAAAAATATGTGAATAACATGGAGTTTGAGCTGGTTTGATATGTACAGCTGAGGTAGTGTTAACCTTGGGCTGAGTGTGCAGAAAGATTCTGGAAATTTGACAAACCATCTTTTTGTCAGAGACAGTCAGGAGCCAAAGGCAGTGGAAGTGACCTTGGTGTCCTTCAGATTAAAAAAAATTGCCAGATTGTGCTCTCAAAAATGTGCAAAAAGGCCTTGGATAAATGCCCTCTGAAGTACTCGATTGTACATGAGATGACGTGCTTGGACCCAAACAAAATGCACACCAGCCAGATAACTGCCAGCAGAAAAGGAGAAATCTCATGCAGAAGTTTGCGCAGGAGAATCGGTTGGCAGGCAGGATATCTGCTGGTAAATCATAGGATAAGAATAGGATAGTTCAGAATATTATTTTTAAATTATGCTTTTCTTTTTTCACATCTAACTGAATCAGGGACGGATTACAAACCGGGTTAGCGGGGCCGCTGCCCAGGGGCCCTTGGGGTGCAGGGGGCCCGTGGGCCCCAAGCCCAAAACAATTTGCAACGCTTATCAGCAATGTATTTTCGTTTGTCTATTTTAGAGGGCCTACATTCTTTGATCCTCTGCCTACAAGGTCCCCTGACCCTATAGGGAGGGTGTTTGGCTGCCAAGGGCCCTTGACTTGTGGTGGTTGTGGTGGTGGTGCAGGTGGTGGTGGTGGGGGGGGGCCTCGCGAACGTTTTACCCAGGGGCCCACACAACCCATAATCCGTCCCTGAACTGAATAGTGTTAACACGTAGATTTTAGCAGTATTTAGAAGACCGACTCTTGGTGTTTGAAAAGAAGCATCAGCCCAGTTATATTTTCTTTGATGAGCCTAGAGATATCTCAAGATTAAATTAAAATGATTGCACATTTATGGTATCATAGGAAAATTGGGTTATAAATCACTTTCCTATTCTACATGTGATTCTGTGTATTGACATTGTTGATCTGCATCTAATCTACTGTAATTAATGTAATTACAGGTGATGCAATATCCCAGCAGTCTGATAATCACCTGCACAATGAGGCAAAAGGCTTGGATTTTATATCCTTCATTCCTTCAGCACCATCCAAAGTTGATGTCTTTTTACATCAAAAAGTTAGTGGGCCTTATCCTGACCTCTGGATGTTCTGCAAGAACTTGCTGCTGCTGTCCTATGGGCAAGCCGAAGTGGAACGAATAGAGGTGGAGACCTGCAACTTATCAGAGGAAACAGTTGTTGCACAGAGGCTTATATGCGACCATGTCAGAGTGTGTGGGGGAGCAACCAAAGCGCCTCTGACCAAAGGTGAAAGATGAGCGAAAAGCAAAAAAGAAAACTTGAGGAACTCAAGAGGAAGAGAGTCTCACTGGAAAGTGTATGTGAGAGTTTACAAAAGGATGCTGAGCACATGGCAGAGGAAGCAGAGAGTGCTGCTGGAACCAAAAGGGCAACATTACTTACCAAGTCCAATACTCTGAGCCGACGAGCGAAGGAGGAGAAAGAGCAGTTGGTGGTCTTAAATGCAGATACTGAAGAATAGGCTACTGAACTGTGACTCCTAACACATCAAGAGTGAATCGGTGGAAACAAAAATATTTAGGTTCTTTGCATTTTTGGAGTATTTTACTTTCTGTGCCTGTTTGTACATTGTTCACAGCCATAATACTTTATAATTACAAGGTAGTTTTATGTTAGAGCTCTTGCTCCAATAAATATGTGCCTTGTAATTAACTAAATTCTAGGCTATTCAGTTTTTTTTGCCCTCGTGATGGTCGTGGGTTGTGAAAAAAGCCTTCTTCTTAGGGGTACCGCTGGGGCCAGCCGGGCGTATGTCGTGGCTTCAGTGAGTACTTATGTTTGTCATGCTGCCTGTGTACTTTATAGCGGCACAACATATTTCTGCAAATTGCATGCGTCAAATTGTCTGTCTCTCTTAAAAAATATGAAGTGTCACCAAAATTTTAAACGGGGAATCAATCTCAATGAAAAATATTCGTCAAGTAACGTTTCTAAAATAATATAGACATACTAATAATTATATATTAATAAATCGGATGAACGATGCATCCCAAATTGTATCCGCTGCGCACTTCTTAATCAGGGCAATCGCATCGTGGAGGTTTCTGCAGACGCCCAAAAAGACTTACTTAAGAAAACTGTTGCATGATAATTTGTACCATTTTCAAGGATGGGGGGCGTGCAGTAGATGCCCCCTTTATTTTTGTGCTTCTGCCGTTCAAACCGAGCAGCACTGAGTTTGTCATGGCACCTGACGCCAAATCTACTGCTTAGCTGCTACAGACAGAACTATCTTCAAATCACCACTAGGGGGTGTCAATGCTGCAGCTTCGTTCTATGGTTGATCTTTTTCAAAGACAGTTTTTTTTCTCTCTCTCCACATAATCAACTTAACTGATTAGCGTGCTTTCATAGTAATGGTTTTTAATCCGTGTTAATCTTCTGAACAATGACTAGTAAAGGTTCTATGAGGTTGTCCTACTTACTATGGATTTTAAGTTTTTTATCAAGGTGTTAAAACGTACCACAGTTGCCAGTCCTGTGTTTTATGTCTAGCAATTTGTACAGTTTCTTCAGTATAAACACATGCCATGATCTGTGAGAATCTCCTCCAGAACTCTGCATTTCCTCAAGATCTTTTTGTAATATTGCATCATGGCACTGCTCAGAACAACACAGATGGTGCATAACAACACAAGGGAGTACAAGACAACATGGTGCAGAAACAGTGCGATACAAAGCAGGACAAAACTGGATGATACGTGGTCAGTGGTGGATAAAGTGCAGTAACAGCTGTACAGTGCAGCTGCCGTGGAAATGACTGTTACAGGGGATGCAAAAGCTGCAGGTTTGAATTGTTTGGCGAATGAAGCTGTTCATGAATCTGCTAGTCAGTGTTTGTGGATGGTGGTCAGAGTCCTGGATTATAGACTGAACCTTGTTACTGTGGCAGTTAAAGTACAGCTGGTCAATGGAGGGCAGTTCAGTGCGAATGATGTTCTTAACAGACTTCGCAATGTACTGCCTTCCTGTCATGTGGCTCCACCATACCATAGTACTACTGTAAGAACTAGGGATGTAACGATACATTCAACTCACCATTTGATACGATTCACGATTCTGAGTTCACGATACAATTTTCTCATTTTTTGCAGAATGAGCTGCAGACAAATATATTCAAAAATATTCTTATATTTATCTTTCTGAACTGTTGACACTGTTGTGAACAGTGCAACTGAATTTGAATAAAATACTGTTGAAAAAAATCCCAAATCAAAATAAGTAAATAAAAAAAAATAAATCAAATAAATAAGCTAAGGTTTGCATGTGCAGCTTTTTAGCGTGCTTTGCCCTTTTAATAATCTTCACTCAGCTCACGGTGGTGCCAGTGGACCTGTTTGTGTATGTTATCAGTCTATTACAATGTTTGCATGCAGTTTATGTCTTGTCTGTGCTTTTCTCGCTGTTTCCTCCTCGTTTGTGATTACCGGAAAGCTAATATGCTGCCACACCGCCAATTGAAGATCGGGCGGTGCGTCCATCCATCCATTTTCTGAAACCACTTAATCCCAACTGAGATCGCGGGGGAGACCGGAGCCTATCCCGGGAACAAGGGGCGCAGACAGGAACCAAGCCCAGGCAGTCACCTACACACCGCAGGTCGCACACACTCACACAACTACAGGGCCAATTTAGACTCACCAGTCAACCTATCCTGCATGCTTTTGGACCGTGGGAGGAACCTGGAGTCCCCGGCGAAAACGGGGAGAGCATGCGAACTCCACACAGAAAGGGCCCTGGACCGAAGCCAGCACTAACCACTGTGCCGTCCTCAGTTTCAAATTCATTCATCATCTCGCGTTCGCTCAAAACCAAAAACTGACGTACGATGTCGACGTGATACGCAGTGACATCTGACGTCAAACTCACATTGTGAAATCAAATGTAATATTACACCAGTTTTTCTGTTAAAGTACTGTGAAGTACTCCTACAATAGTGATTCATTTTCCACATCAGCCGGTTTAAATCTTCATGCATTTGCACCGATTTTTAACTGATTTGTGATTCATCATTACATGCCAGGGCCAGCAGCTCTGCATGGCTCGACCCTCATAAACATTCTCCACACATGCTGTTCAGGCAGTGGCCACAGAAATTCCCCCAGTGAACTTTATGCTTTCTGTCGGAGAGTATGCTGTGTTCTGGCCTTAAACCCTGCATACTACTTTGCAGACTTTGATCCTCTTAACAACAATTGGCATTTCTGGTGGCTGAATATCCATCCATCCGTCATCCAACTGCATGCTTAAAAGCTGTGAATAATAGTAATAATTCTTAAAATTGCAATTATCTAGAATTTCAGCCTAGTTACTCAGCTAAATTACTATTTAAACCTAGAATAATTTCTATAAGGGGCGGCATGGTGGTGCAGTGGTTAGCACTGTCGCCTCACACCTCTGGGACCCGGGTTCGTGTCTCCGCCTGGGTCACATGTGTGTGGAGTTTGCATGTTCTCCCCATGTCGTTGTGGGGTTTCCTCTGGGTACTCCGGTTTCCCCCCACAGTCCAAAAACATGCTGGGGCTAATTGGAGTTGCTGAATTGCCCGTAGGTGTGTGTGTGTGAGTGGATGGTGTGTGAGTGTGCCCTGCGATGGGCTGGCCCCCCATCCTGGGTTGTTCCCTGCCTCGTGCCCATTGATTCTGGGATAGGCTCCGGACCCCCCGCGACCCAATAGGATAAGCGGTTTGGAAAATGGATGGATGGATAATTTCTATATGTGTGATAGAATCAAAAAATATTTTGTTTTACATATAAATCTTCACAAGGTGTATTACACATGGTATTCCCCAGACACCGCCACCCCAACAGATGCTTTGTTTGTTAAGACAATAGCTCAGAAAGTGGTTGATCGATCTTTTGCAGCTTTTACCAAGGTTTGTACAAGCCAAAATTAAATTTTGAAACGGATCCCTGCCACACCCTGCCCTCCTGAACCTCCCGTTTCCTCCCTAGTGTGGTATAACGTGCCATGCCTGTTCCGCGTTTGTTTTACCTCTCCTTCCTGCCCTTGTGTTACTCATTTCAGGTGCCTCTAGTTTGCTCCCTGCTTAGCCTTGTATAAATGTGCTTCTCAGTCCTGCCTTTAATGTTGCTGCTGCTGTTTGCCTGTGTGTTCTTCCCTGCTTATGATTCCCCCGTGATCCAGTTGTGATCCAGTTGTCTTCATATCATGTATTCACATTCCTCAGCTGAGAGTGAACAAAGTTCTGTGGAAAGTATCTGACTACAGATAGACTTTCACCCAGTTCTCTGCGGGAGCTCTGATTACAGAGTGACTCCCCGACTACTTCTGAAGCCCTTCCTTAAGTATCCAGACCAGGTGATGGCATGTTTCTGAAGACTGACTAATTTCGGTCAATGGTTAATTTTAGGGGCATTGCTGACCTTGGTTCTCAAGTCCCCAGCCAATCAGATCACTTTAGGGGGTGGTTGTAATTCCCTTGTTCTACCATGAGAGAATCTCTCTCAGTTTGGTGGGTTGAGCCGAAGTTTCTGTATTTCTCTTAGGAAAAGCTATACTGCCTTAAATCTGAGAGTATAATACTCCTCGTCTCATGCCTATTCAAACGAGACCAAACATGCGTGTATTTGTCCCTAACATCTATGTGTGCTGAGTTATCCTGTTTATAGTGGAAAAGGTGTCTGTGTCTGGAGGCTGACAGCTGTTGTTGCTGTGGATTGATTGTGGAACTCTGGTCACTCCGGGGGTGAAAGGTCTTGCTTTTTCTGTGCTGCTCCAGTTATTCCTATCCAGTCTCTCAGGAGCCGGCAGGCCTTTGCCTTCCTTAAAAGGGGTGGTTTGACGAGTTGAGTCCAGTCTTGCCTGGGCCAGCGGAGCTCTGAAATAGACTGATGCAGGCTGATCAGAGTTGGGGCCTGCAGGACCTATAAGTTTTATGTCCTTACAGAATGTAAGTGGCATCATACTAAACTAGTGGTGTTCGAACTAGCATGGAAAGAGGCTATGGGTAGCTACAAAAAGGCTCTTAGTGCCGCCAAATCATCTAGTATCTATCAGAACTAATTGAAATAAACAAAAATAATCCTAGATTCCTATTTACTATGGTGTCCAAGCTGACTAATAACCAGACCACTGGTTATTTTCCAGTGACGACTTTATGAAACTTTTTGACCAAAAATATGCTCAATTAAACAGAACATTTTGAATATTGAATATTGGTTAACCAGTCAGAACTGATGTACTTAATTTTATCTTCAAATTCATCTACTTGTATGCTAGAACCTGTTCCATCAAAATTATTCAGCGATGCTCCCAGCATTGATTGAACCGCTACTAGCAATAGTTAAACTAAAACATATAATCATATTACCCCAATTTTATCTTCACTGCACTGGCTGCCAGTTAGATTTCGTGTTGACTACAAAACACTGCTCTTAACCTATAAAGCTGTAAATGGTCTTGCACCGCAGTATGTGAGTGACCTCATTTGCGTTCCGAATCATACACTTAGATGACGAGATGGAGGTATTCTATCCGTACCCAGAATAAAGAACATTACCTTTGGGGGAAGAGCATTTGCTCATAAAGCACCACAGCTATGGAATAAACTTCCTATTAGTGTTCGGAACTCAGACACAATCTCTGCTTTTAAGTCAAGGCTTAAGATGTACCTCTTTCGCCAGTCTTTTGGATAGTTAAATCTTCTTTTCTAAGGTGAATGGGAAATCTGGAGGTTCATAGTTATTTGAGATTGAAGGGGAAAGGGGGGATTGGTGCTGTCGTCCTGCCACTCTCGCCGATCACTTAAGCTGTGGATGGGAGGTGGCTTGACGCCAAAACCTCTGTAAACCCTCATGCCTGTGCTTCCTTCCAGGTCACTCTTTTAGGCAGGCTGTCATAGTTGCTTTAGTCCTGCCGGTTAGGTGTAGGGCAATAACTCTTCTCCATCTTCTCTTTTTCGAGCTGATACCGAGCCGACTACACCGTGTGAACCCGCACCTGGACTCCTGGATATAACTACATGAAACCAACTGGGACTTTATAACTATATGAACTCTAATGAATGTCAATGTAAATGCAGTTTCATGCTCCTTGGTCGCCCAGAGGAGGATGGGGTCCCCTTCTGAGTCTAGGTTCCACTCAAGGTTTCTTCCTGCTAGAGGGAGTTTCCTTGCCACTGTCGCCTCAGGCTTTTAAATATAAATATAAATATATAAAATATATAAAATATATTTTTGGCCACAACCGGGATTCGAACCCCGGTCTCCCGTGTGAAAGGCGGCGATCTTACCACTACACTATCCAGCAACTATATAATATAAGGGAGATTTACGGGAAAATACTAATACGGGAGGACGGCGGGAAAGAGAAGTAAAATACGGTAGTTTCCCGGCCAAAACGGGAGGCTCCAGTATCCCTTACATTTTAAGACAGGAAATATAAAATAATATAAATTATATAAAATATAATATAAATATAAATATAAATATATAAAATATATAAAATATATTTTTGGCCACAACCGGGATTCGAACCCCGGTCTCCCGTGTGAAAGGCGGCGATCTTACCACTACACTATCCAGCAACTATATAATATAAGGGAGATTTACGGGAAAATACTAATACGGGAGGACGGCGGGAAAGAGAAGTAAAATACGGTAGTTTCCCGGCCAAAACGGGAGACTTGACAGCTATGGCTGTCTCTGGCCACGCCCCCTACAGTCGGTCCGGCCCCTGTTCGCGTGTTCGCGAAAACGACTTCATTTATTTTCTTATTGATTTATCGACAGACTTTTTAGACGTTATAATAACAACACTCTATTGATCCCCCTCTTACTGTCCATGATACACAATGACGAGACACATGTTCACTAATGACGAGAACTATTCTATTTTTCATGCCGGGGGTCCTTCAAATCTTACATTTACAAATCTTGTTCTTGTTCTCTGCTTTCTCCTTTCTCGTTCCCGTAGATATATATTATTATACGGAGATTTACGGAGTCTTCAAAGACGGTCCGGCTCCAGCTCAAGGATCACTGTTGCTGTGGTGTAGATCAGCTGATCTGTAGTAGTCTTCTACGTACATCTTCTAGTAGACCTTCTGAGGGTACTTCACGCATTCTTGGTCGGAGGGTCCAGGTTTCCAGCTTAGCTTATTTCTTATTTCTCAGGTCAGCTGCTCTTGTTTGGGATGTGCTTGACCGGCGTATACGACAGCGTGTACCAGTTCCCACTAATATCCAACAACTTCGCACAGCCATTGAAGAGGAGTGGACCAACATTCCACAGGCCACAATTGACAATCTGATAAACTCTATGCGAAGAAGATGTGTTGCATTGCATGAGGCAAATGGTGGTCACACCAGATACTGACCGGTTCTGAGTCCCCAGACCCCCAATAAAGCAAAAAACTGCACATTCCAGGGTGGCCTTTTATTGTGGGCAGTATAAGGTACACCTGTGCACTACCCATGATGTCAGATCAGCATCTTGATGTGGCACACCTGTGAGGTGGGATGGATTATCTCAGCAAAGCAGAAGTGCTCACTATCACACATTTAGACTGATTTGTGAGAAATGTTTGAGAGAAATGGTAATATTGTGTATCTGGAATGAATTGTAGGTCTTTAAGTCCATCTCATGAAAAATGGGAGCAGAAACAAGAGTGTTGCGTTTATATTTTTGTTCAGTATAGAATAAGCCCAGATTTATGTTTATTCAGTGGAGATAAGTACAACCTCTAAAGATAGGCCTACACCCGTTTTGGCAGTGTCTCCGGATCCCATGACAAATAATGCCTTCAGTACATCCTCCTCAACCCACACTGAAAGCAGAAGTGCTATGGGCTTTGCAAACGGTTTGCCGACATCACTCCTATACGTCCAATGATGACATTCACACCGTCTCCAGGGTGATGTTCCCTGACTCGCAGGGTCACTTGTGGTAAAGATAAAACCGCTTTTCTTGCGCGATTTGGACTCGCTCCATATATTAAAAGGGAGCTTCGTTGTCATGTTTGACGTAAGTATGAACAGGACCATCAAAAGAAAACAACTGGATGTGCATGTCAGGTATTGGGTGAATTATGAGAATGGCTCTCGAGTGCAGTCCTGGTTCTGGGATCACAGTACATGAGCCACTCCACCGCTGAAGACTTACTGGAGAAGTTTAAGGTAAGCCATTCAATAACATTTAAACTCATTAACGAACCCATGATTTTTAAATATCCATGGTTTATCTTTACATGTGTTTAAATGGGAGAACCATATTTATTGGTAAGCATATTTTAAAGATTTTATTGCTGCTTCATGGCTTTTGCTGCAAAAAAAATAGTTCATTGAGGAAATAGAATGTTTAAGTGTTGTGTAGCAACATGTACAGCTGTTGTACAGGCAAAAACTCTGGCTCAGTCCAAAGGAGGTGGATATAGGAATGGCTGTCATCAAGGTGGGACTTCTGTGAATTCACTGGTATCTTTACATACAAATGTATCAAACAATTGTGAAGTAAAAAATATGTGAATAACATGGAGTTTGAGCTGGTTTGATATGTACAGCTGAGGTAGTGTTAACCTTGGGCTGAGTGTGCAGAAAGATTCTGGAAATTTGACAAACCATCTTTTTGTCAGAGACAGTCAGGAGCCAAAGGCAGTGGAAGTGACCTTGGTGTCCTTCAGATTAAAAAAAATTGCCAGATTGTGCTCTCAAAAATGTGCAAAAAGGCCTTGGATAAATGCCCTCTGAAGTACTCGATTGTACATGAGATGACGTGCTTGGACCCAAACAAAATGCACACCAGCCAGATAACTGCCAGCAGAAAAGGAGAAATCTCATGCAGAAGTTTGCGCAGGAGAATCGGTTGGCAGGCAGGATATCTGCTGGTAAATCATAGGATAAGAATAGGATAGTTCAGAATATTATTTTTAAATTATGCTTTTCTTTTTTCACATCTAACTGAATCAGGGACGGATTACAAACCGGGTTAGCGGGGCCGCTGCCCAGGGGCCCTTGGGGTGCAGGGGGCCCGTGGGCCCCAAGCCCAAAACAATTTGCAACGCTTATCAGCAATGTATTTTCGTTTGTCTATTTTAGAGGGCCTACATTCTTTGATCCTCTGCCTACAAGGTCCCCTGACCCTATAGGGAGGGTGTTTGGCTGCCAAGGGCCCTTGACTTGTGGTGGTTGTGGTGGTGGTGCAGGTGGTGGTGGTGGGGGGGGGCCTCGCGAACGTTTTACCCAGGGGCCCACACAACCCATAATCCGTCCCTGAACTGAATAGTGTTAACACGTAGATTTTAGCAGTATTTAGAAGACCGACTCTTGGTGTTTGAAAAGAAGCATCAGCCCAGTTATATTTTCTTTGATGAGCCTAGAGATATCTCAAGATTAAATTAAAATGATTGCACATTTATGGTATCATAGGAAAATTGGGTTATAAATCACTTTCCTATTCTACATGTGATTCTGTGTATTGACATTGTTGATCTGCATCTAATCTACTGTAATTAATGTAATTACAGGTGATGCAATATCCCAGCAGTCTGATAATCACCTGCACAATGAGGCAAAAGGCTTGGATTTTATATCCTTCATTCCTTCAGCACCATCCAAAGTTGATGTCTTTTTACATCAAAAAGTTAGTGGGCCTTATCCTGACCTCTGGATGTTCTGCAAGAACTTGCTGCTGCTGTCCTATGGGCAAGCCGAAGTGGAACGAATAGAGGTGGAGACCTGCAACTTATCAGAGGAAACAGTTGTTGCACAGAGGCTTATATGCGACCATGTCAGAGTGTGTGGGGGAGCAACCAAAGCGCCTCTGACCAAAGGTGAAAGATGAGCGAAAAGCAAAAAAGAAAACTTGAGGAACTCAAGAGGAAGAGAGTCTCACTGGAAAGTGTATGTGAGAGTTTACAAAAGGATGCTGAGCACATGGCAGAGGAAGCAGAGAGTGCTGCTGGAACCAAAAGGGCAACATTACTTACCAAGTCCAATACTCTGAGCCGACGAGCGAAGGAGGAGAAAGAGCAGTTGGTGGTCTTAAATGCAGATACTGAAGAATAGGCTACTGAACTGTGACTCCTAACACATCAAGAGTGAATCGGTGGAAACAAAAATATTTAGGTTCTTTGCATTTTTGGAGTATTTTACTTTCTGTGCCTGTTTGTACATTGTTCACAGCCATAATACTTTATAATTACAAGGTAGTTTTATGTTAGAGCTCTTGCTCCAATAAATATGTGCCTTGTAATTAACTAAATTCTAGGCTATTCAGTTTTTTTTGCCCTCGTGATGGTCGTGGGTTGTGAAAAAAGCCTTCTTCTTAGGGGTACCGCTGGGGCCAGCCGGGCGTATGTCGTGGCTTCAGTGAGTACTTATGTTTGTCATGCTGCCTGTGTACTTTATAGCGGCACAACATATTTCTGCAAATTGCATGCGTCAAATTGTCTGTCTCTCTTAAAAAATATGAAGTGTCACCAAAATTTTAAACGGGGAATCAATCTCAATGAAAAATATTCGTCAAGTAACGTTTCTAAAATAATATAGACATACTAATAATTATATATTAATAAATCGGATGAACGATGCATCCCAAATTGTATCCGCTGCGCACTTCTTAATCAGGGCAATCGCATCGTGGAGGTTTCTGCAGACGCCCAAAAAGACTTACTTAAGAAAACTGTTGCATGATAATTTGTACCATTTTCAAGGGTGGGGGGCGTGCAGTAGATGCCCCCTTTATTTTTGTGCTTCTGCCGTTCAAACCGAGCAGCACTGAGTTTGTCATGGCACCTGACGCCAAATCTACTGCTTAGCTGCTACAGACAGAACTATCTTCAAATCACCACTAGGGGGTGTCAATGCTGCAGCTTCGTTCTATGGTTGATCTTTTTCAAAGACAGTTTTTTTTCTCTCTCTCCACATAATCAACTTAACTGATTAGCGTGCTTTCATAGTAATGGTTTTTAATCCGTGTTAATCTTCTGAACAATGACTAGTAAAGGTTCTATGAGGTTGTCCTACTTACTATGGATTTTAAGTTTTTTATCAAGGTGTTAAAACGTACCACAGTTGCCAGTCCTGTGTTTTATGTCTAGCAATTTGTACAGTTTCTTCAGTATAAACACATGCCATGATCTGTGAGAATCTCCTCCAGAACTCTGCATTTCCTCAAGATCTTTTTGTAATATTGCATCATGGCACTGCTCAGAACAACACAGATGGTGCATAACAACACAAGGGAGTACAAGACAACATGGTGCAGAAACAGTGCGATACAAAGCAGGACAAAACTGGATGATACGTGGTCAGTGGTGGATAAAGTGCAGTAACAGCTGTACAGTGCAGCTGCCGTGGAAATGACTGTTACAGGGGATGCAAAAGCTGCAGGTTTGAATTGTTTGGCGAATGAAGCTGTTCATGAATCTGCTAGTCAGTGTTTGTGGATGGTGGTCAGAGTCCTGGATTATAGACTGAACCTTGTTACTGTGGCAGTTAAAGTACAGCTGGTCAATGGAGGGCAGTTCAGTGCGAATGATGTTCTTAACAGACTTCGCAATGTACTGCCTTCCTGTCATGTGGCTCCACCATACCATAGTACTACTGTAAGAACTAGGGATGTAACGATACATTCAACTCACCATTTGATACGATTCACGATTCTGAGTTCACGATACAATTTTCTCATTTTTTGCAGAATGAGCTGCAGACAAATATATTCAAAAATATTCTTATATTTATCTTTCTGAACTGTTGACACTGTTGTGAACAGTGCAACTGAATTTGAATAAAATACTGTTGAAAAAAATCCCAAATCAAAATAAGTAAATAAAAAAAAATAAATCAAATAAATAAGCTAAGGTTTGCATGTGCAGCTTTTTAGCGTGCTTTGCCCTTTTAATAATCTTCACTCAGCTCACGGTGGTGCCAGTGGACCTGTTTGTGTATGTTATCAGTCTATTACAATGTTTGCATGCAGTTTATGTCTTGTCTGTGCTTTTCTCGCTGTTTCCTCCTCGTTTGTGATTACCGGAAAGCTAATATGCTGCCACACCGCCAATTGAAGATCGGGCGGTGCGTCCATCCATCCATTTTCTGAAACCACTTAATCCCAACTGGGATCGCGGGGGGAGACCGGAGCCTATCCCGGGAACAAGGGGCGCAGACAGGAACCAAGCCCAGGCAGTCACCTACACACCGCAGGTCGCACACACTCACACAACTACAGGGCCAATTTAGACTCACCAGTCAACCTATCCTGCATGCTTTTGGACCGTGGGAGGAACCTGGAGTCCCCGGCGAAAACGGGGAGAGCATGCGAACTCCACACAGAAAGGGCCCTGGACCGAAGCCAGCACTAACCACTGTGCCGTCCTCAGTTTCAAATTCATTCATCATCTCGCGTTCGCTCAAAACCAAAAACTGACGTACGATGTCGACGTGATACGCAGTGACATCTGACGTCAAACTCACATTGTGAAATCAAATGTAATATTACACCAGTTTTTCTGGTAAAGTACTGTGAAGTACTCCTACAATAGTGATTCATTTCCACATCAGCCGGTTTAAATCTTCATGCATTTGCACCGATTTTTAACTGATTTGTGATTCATCATTACATGCCCAGGGCCAGCAGCTCTGCATGGCTCGACCCTCATAAACATTCTCCACACATGCTGTTCAGGCAGTGGCCACAGAAATTCCCCCAGTGAACTTTATGCTTTCTGTCGGAGAGTATGCTGTGTTCTGGCCTTAAACCCTGCATACTACTTTGCAGACTTTGATCCTCTTAACAACAATTGCATTTCTGGTGGCTGAATATCCATCCATCCGTCATCCAACTGCATGCTTAAAAGCTGTGAATAATAGTAATAATTCTTAAAATTGCAACTATCTAGAATTTCAGCCTAGTTACTCAGCTAAATTACTATTTAAACCTAGAATAATTTCTATAAGGGGGCGGCATGGTGGTGCAGTGGTTAGCACTGTCGCCTCACACCTCTGGGACCCGGGTTCGTGTCTCCGCCTGGGTCACATGTGTGTGGAGTTTGCATGTTCTCCCCATGTCGTTGTGGGGTTTCCTCTGGGTACTCCGGTTTCCCCCCACAGTCCAAAAACATGCTGGGGCTAATTGGAGTTGCTGAATTGCCCGTAGGTGTGTGTGTGTGAGTGGATGGTGTGTGAGTGTGCCCTGCGATGGGCTGGCCCCCCATCCTGGGTTGTTCCCTGCCTCGTGCCCATTGATTCTGGGATAGGCTCCGGACCCCCCGCGACCCAATAGGATAAGCGGTTTGGAAAATGGATGGATGGATAATTTCTATATGTGTGATAGAATCAAAAAATATTTTGTTTTACATATAAATCTTCACAAGGTGTATTACACATGGTATTCCCCAGACACCGCCACCCCAACAGATGCTTTGTTTGTTAAGACAATAGCTCAGAAAGTGGTTGATCGATCTTTTGCAGCTTTTACCAAGGTTTGTACAAGCCAAAATTAAATTTTGAAACGGATCCCTGCCACACCCTGCCCTCCTGAACCTCCCGTTTCCTCCCTAGTGTGGTATAACGTGCCATGCCTGTTCCGCGTTTGTTTTACCTCTCCTTCCTGCCCTTGTGTTACTCATTTCAGGTGCCTCTAGTTTGCTCCCTGCTTAGCCTTGTATAAATGTGCTTCTCAGTCCTGCCTTTAATGTTGCTGCTGCTGTTTGCCTGTGTGTTCTTCCCTGCTTATGATTCCCCCGTGATCCAGTTGTGATCCAGTTGTCTTCATATCATGTATTCACATTCCTCAGCTGAGAGTGAACAAAGTTCTGTGGAAAGTATCTGACTACAGATAGACTTTCACCCAGTTCTCTGCGGGAGCTCTGATTACAGAGTGACTCCCCGACTACTTCTGAAGCCCTTCCTTAAGTATCCAGACCAGGTGATGGCATGTTTCTGAAGACTGACTAATTTCGGTCAATGGTTAATTTTAGGGGCATTGCTGACCTTGGTTCTCAAGTCCCCAGCCAATCAGATCACTTTAGGGGGTGGTTGTAATTCCCTTGTTCTACCATGAGAGAATCTCTCTCAGTTTGGTGGGTTGAGCCGAAGTTTCTGTATTTCTCTTAGGAAAAGCTATACTGCCTTAAATCTGAGAGTATAATACTCCTCGTCTCATGCCTATTCAAACGAGACCAAACATGCGTGTATTTGTCCCTAACATCTATGTGTGCTGAGTTATCCTGTTTATAGTGGAAAAGGTGTCTGTGTCTGGAGGCTGACAGCTGTTGTTGCTGTGGATTGATTGTGGAACTCTGGTCACTCCGGGGGTGAAAGGTCTTGCTTTTTCTGTGCTGCTCCAGTTATTCCTATCCAGTCTCTCAGGAGCCGGCAGGCCTTTGCCTTCCTTAAAAGGGGGTGGTTTGACGAGTTGAGTCCAGTCTTGCCTGGGCCAGCGGAGCTCTGAAATAGACTGATGCAGGCTGATCAGAGTTGGGGCCTGCAGGACCTATAAGTTTTATGTCCTTACAGAATGTAAGTGGCATCATACTAAACTAGTGGTGTTCGAACTAGCATGGAAAGAGGCTATGGGTAGCTACAAAAAGGCTCTTAGTGCCGCCAAATCATCTAGTATCTATCAGAACTAATTGAAATAAACAAAAATAATCCTAGATTCCTATTTACTATGGTGTCCAAGCTGACTAATAACCAGACCACTGGTTATTTTCCAGTGACGACTTTATGAAACTTTTTGACCAAAAATATGCTCAATTAAACAGAACATTTTGAATATTGAATATTGGTTAACCAGTCAGAACTGATGTACTTAATTTTATCTTCAAATTCATCTACTTGTATGCTAGACCCTGTTCCATCAAAATTATTCAGCGATGCTCCCAGCATTGATTGAACCGCTACTAGCAATAGTTTAAACTAAAACATATAATCATATTACCCCAATTTTATCTTCACTGCACTGGCTGCCAGTTAGATTTCGTGTTGACTACAAAACACTGCTCTTAACCTATAAAGCTGTAAATGGTCTTGCACCGCAGTATGTGAGTGACCTCATTTGCGTTCCGAATCATACACTTAGATGACGAGATGGAGGTATTCTTTCCGTACCCAGAATAAAGAACATTACCTTTGGGGGAAGAGCATTTGCTCATAAAGCACCACAGCTATGGAATAAACTTCCTATTAGTGTTTCGGAACTCAGACACAATCTCTGCTTTTAAGTCAAGGCTTAAGATGTACCTCTTTCGCCAGTCTTTTGGATAGTTAAATCTTCTTTTCTAAGGTGAATGGGAAATCTGGAGGTTCATAGTTATTTGAGATTGAAGGGGAAAGGGGGGATTGGTGCTGTCGTCCTGCCACTCTCGCCGATCACTTAAGCTGTGGATGGGAGGTGGCTTGACGCCAAAACCTCTGTAAACCCTCATGCCTGTGCTTCCTTCCAGGTCACTCTTTTAGGCAGGCTGTCATAGTTGCTTTAGTCCTGCCGGTTAGGTGTAGGGCAATAACTCTTCTCCATCTTCTCTTTTTCGAGCTGATACCGAGCCGACTACACCGTGTGAACCCGCACCTGGACTCCTGGATATAACTACATGAAACCAACTGGGACTTTATAACTATATGAACTCTAATGAATGTCAATGTAAATGCAGTTTCATGCTCCTTGGTCGCCCAGAGGAGGATGGGGTCCCCTTCTGAGTCTAGGTTCCACTCAAGGTTTCTTCCTGCTAGAGGGAGTTTCCTTGCCACTGTCGCCTCAGGCTTGCTTGGTGGGGTTCTGGCCGGGTTAAATGTAAAGTGCTTTGTGACAATGCATGTCGTTAAAAGCGCTATATAAATAAAATTGAATTGAATTGAAGTGCTTCCTCAGATTCATTTTTAAATGTTCTCCAGCTAATTTCCACTATGGCCACGAGTTCTAGTATTTTAAATTAATATTGAAATGGTCATTTGGCTGAACAGCATCCCGACCTGTTAGAATCTTATATACCTGGATCATGTCCCCCCATAGTCTCCTTTGCTTGAGGCTAAACAGATTCAGCTCAGCGAACCTCTCCTCATAAGACATTCCTCTAAGTGCAGGAATCATTCTAGTCATCCTACGTTGCACCTTTTCAAGGCAGCAATGTCCTTCTGAAGGTATGGTGACCAAACCTGCACACAGTATTCTAGGTGGGATCTTACCAAGGAATTATATAATCGTAGCATCACTTCTCTTGACTTACATCTCTAGGTGTGTGGAGTTTAATCCAACATCCTTTTGCCTTTTTTTAATGCTTCCCCACACTGGCAAGAGTGGGACATGGAAGTATCAACATACACACCGAGATCTTTCTCGTAATCAGCTACCTTTATTTCAGTGGAACCCATAAAATATCTGTACTTTACTATATTTACTATATTTCTGCTCCCTGCATGGATTACCTTATATTTATCTATGTTAAATTTCATCTGCCACGTATGAGCCCAGTCGCTAATTAAATCCAGATCCTGTTGTAGCCTCTCTGGACATGAGACATGATCTAACATCAATCAGAAGATACCACACCAGCAGATAATGATTTTCTGGAATAGTAAAGTTAAAGGTTGGCTAATAATACCCCTCATCTCTTTTAAAACTATAGATAGATGCCATCAGGGCCTTGCGATTTATTTATTTTGAGCTTAGCTAGGCTTTGTACCACATCAGCCTCAGTTTATACATATATTGGTCATAGACATCGTTGTATTTGTACTAAATGGTGGTAAGCTATTCTACTGTGAACAGCCATTGTAAAATAATCATTAAACTCATTTATATCAATTTCATTTTCAATTATAAGGCCCTTACTATCCTGCAAATGAGTGATTTTCAGCTTTTAGAGCTCTTTCGGAGTTAAAATATTGGAAGAAACTTTTAACGTCATCCTTATAACTGTTATTAACTAAACCTGTAGACTTAGATACTCCTGCTTTATTTTGAAATCATTAGTTAATTTCCATTTGTGGAAGAAAGCCCTTTTGCTCCTGACTTTATTCTTAATTTTCGTAGTAAACCACCTGTGACATCGCGTGCTGGACGAACAGGCAGGAAGCGAGGAATCAAGGATCCGGGAAACGGAGAGTCGGGAATGAGGGTTTATTGATGAAAACAGGTACCAACAGCGAGAGATTTCAATGACAGGACTGGGGAAACAGACTTGAATGTGGACTAAATACACAGGACTACTCAAACTGACAGAAAACAGCTGGTTTACAATCGGGGCAGCACACATGGTTAATGAGGGGGCGTGGCACACACGAGGATCGTACAAGCAGGTCATGACACCAGCTTGGTTGCAGTTTCCTAGATTTAGTTTTTCTGGAAACGGGTATGAAGTTCTTTTGCACTTGCAACAATGTGCTTTAAAAAATTCCCATGCCTCTTCCACAGTATTGCTATTTAACTCCATCCGATTTCATACCATTGAATTACCCTTCCTAACATTGTATACTTTTGTTTTGGACTTGGTTGAAGACTCAGGCAGCAGGAGTTGCCCCAACGTTGGTATGTCCTTATCCATAAGGGGGAGTAAACGTTCTGGTTTCCCGACCTTATAGATGAAGGAGTTGGGGGATGTTGCCAGTGACCTGCCGGATTCCAGGCAGAACAGGCCTCGCTATGCCACAGCCCTTCAGAGACTGGGCCTTCCGTGCAGAACCTCTGCATCCAAATTAGACCAGTTGTTTAACAAAACCCTAAAATGGGGTTATTTTTGACATGGAACGGGACTTTGATTCAACAACCCATTACTTAGTTGCGGCAAGTACCCAATATCAAGTATAGCTGCAAAGAATCTGCCAGAGATTTTCAGAGAAGTTCCCCAGATGCATGGACTGGACTAAGGTGCGTCAGATTAAACAGGAGCCTGGTAAATTCTGTGAGCCCCACGCCAAGTGACTGATGGAAACATACTCCAGCTACAGTGAGATGGACCCTCCAGCGGACCGAGAGTGGGATTCCCTCTGGGAGCGACAACTCGTGCAGTTGCTGGTGGATGAGCTGCAAACAGACATCAAGAAGGACTTCCAACCTCACAATCATTTACCAAACCACTTCAGGTAACTTGTAAAGATGTAGGTATTGGAGTATTCACACATTCATTTGCAGTGTCCACCTCCTGTCCGGTAAATTTGGCAGGACAAAATTTGAATAACCTATAGGCCAGACTCATGAATGCGGCTGAACGAGTAAAGGTAGAACAGGTGGCCAATCCTGTTATACAGTCCTAGTAGATTGAGAACCACCTGATTGCAACTGTAGTTGGAATCAAGGGCTGAGCAGCATGGTGGCCTGGGGGACAATTATGAAAACACAGACCCACTGATATCCTTAAAACCCACAATCAAAAGAGGAGTCAGGATGGCCAGTGACATGTGCTGGCTAAATGGGGACAACAAAGAGAGAACAGAACAAGGCAGGGAGGGATTCTGACACAGGTGCCATGCTACTTTGTTTAAATATGCTGTAATGTTTTAGTGCAAGCCTTAGACAATGGAATCTCTGAATGACGCCGCAGTCTGGCTCTTTCTGAAGGTCCTATACTGTAACCGTCCTGAGAAGTTGTTTGCATGCACTTGCTGCCTTGACACTTGTTGATGTGCGTGTGCCCTGCTCGAGCAGTAAAGGGGAGATCACATGCAGAGCTGATTTTCTGTAGTTCCTTAGAATAAAAATAGAATATTCTCTTCAAATAGGAACACATGCTGCGTTTGATTATTTCACTCCAACTCGGACAAAAACGTCACGAAAAACATCACTTCCCATTAGAAACGCCTCTTTTATGACGTTAATGTCTGACAGAATCTTCTTGTCCGAGTTGCCCCTGTGACGTAATTTCAACATGGCGGCTTACACACTCAACATTAATTCTATTTTACAAATCCTTAAAAATGTTTATTTTGTTAAATTTATTATTATCCCATCCATCCATTTTCCAAACTGCTTATCCTACTGGGTCACGGGGGGTCCGGAGCCTATCCCGGAAGCAATGGGCACGAGGCTGGGAACAACCCAGGATGGGGGGCCAGCCCATCGCAGGGCACACTCACACACACCATGCACTCTCACATGCATTCCTACGGGCAATTTAGCAAGTCCAATTAGCCTCAGCATGTTTTTGGACTGTGGGGGGGAACCGGAGTACCCGGAGGAAACCCCACGACGACATGGGGAGAACATGCAAACTCCACACACATGTGACCCAGGCGGAGATTTGAACCTGGGTCCCAGAGGTGTGAGGCAACAGTGCTAACCAGTGCACGACCATACCGCCCATTTATTATTATTATTATTTATAATTATTAGTAATTATTAATGTAATTGCACGTGTTCGATTTAGAGAATACCATATTGTGACCGTAAACAGTATCCTAACATGCAATATCAGATTTTTACCAGACTTGTTAGTGTTTTTGGTTTGTTTGTAGTTTGTTTGCCTCTCGAAAAAAGAATATCGCTATGAATGTACTAAAATACTTTATAAAGCTTTTAATGTGGTTTGACTAGTTCCTGTTTCTTGTTTATTTGTCTGAAATAATAATCTTACTCCATAACTGCTAAAATATAAAGCAACAACACAGCAGCGTATTCATGGAGGCAGCCATGTTTGTTCCGAGTTGTGCTAGCTTGAACGGGAGATTGTTGGATGTGATGTCACCCAATTTGGAATTTCCAAGTTCCGAGAGAAAAACGAACGCACCACAAGACTCTGGCTGGAAATTTCTACAATAGAGCCATTTAGTTATTTCTAGAAAAATATTTAGAGCCAATGACCTGATGTCATTGTAACACAGGTCACTGTCCGTGGTGCTGAATTCTCTACTTGATGGGCTGGTGCTGAATGAATATGACAGCTGGCCAACATGTCTGTGTGCTTCCACTGACTGGCACCCAGACATATAATGACTTTTAACAATGAGGAGGGAAACGTCCAGACAGGAAATTAGTCAACAGTAATTAGTAATCACATATAGTTCTCATTTATCATGATGTAAAATTCAAAAACCTTTTTTTTATTATTAAGGGATAAATGTAATTGAGTTTTAATGTATCCTTTCCGCTCTTAAAATCGCAAATTATTTCTGACTATTAATCTGCACATTTTAATAATTTCATTAATATTACCTAATTGGTTTGTCTTTTTTATTAAATTTTAAAACTAGCTGTACAATTGTTGATGTTGTTGCTGTTCTGAATGTCATTGGCCTGTTGCCTTACGTCTGTCTAAACATGAGTGAGGGGATGGATGCACTATTCTATGGGGGCCTCTGTAGAGAATAAATGATCCTAATTTTATATTGAGAGAGATGGTTAATTCCTTTTTAATCCATACTGCGTTCAGAGCCCCTGTTCTGCCGTTGATCACTGCTGCATATCATCCCCAAACCAATGGCCTGGATGAGAAAACGAATGATGACATAAAATGGTAAGTCTGTTTTTGAGGTTGTTTTAGAACTGTGTGAGACAGGCTCTATTCTTTTAACATTACATCAGGAATTACTGATATTATTGACAATCAATCCCTTAATATACAGTATCTCACAAAAGTGAGTACACCCCACACATTTTTGTAAATATTTTATTATATCTTTTCAAGGGACAACGTTAAAGATATGAAACTCTGATAGAATGTAAAGTAATCAGTGTACAGCTTGTATAATGGTGTAAATTTGATGTCCCCTCAAAATAACTCAACACACAGCCATTAATGTCTGAACTGCTGGCAACAAAAGTGAGATTAAAAATGATTTGTGGCAAGATCGGATCATGTGTGTTGAAGAGTTTCTTATGACTGACAAGTAGTTATTTAAAAACATATCTTGAAACAGCAAATTACATTGTTCTTAATGCTTTTAGAAAATGACTCTTTATAATGATCTGTGAATAATAATAATTTGCTATGAATGTTTTTCCACTTCAGCTTTCCACAATTATTCTTCCCGATGAGAAAAGCTACGGCACGTTTTTTGATGAAAAAAATAAAGTAGTTGAGACAATAAGCAACAACAGCTGAAAACATCTCCTAGTAACAGGAAAAACAGAAGCAGGCATGTGGTAAACGAATACAAAAGAGGTACCAAAACACAGTTTATCATGTTGGAGATGAGGCGCTTCTGTTCAACATGAGGAAGCGGGGACGGAAAGGAGGAAGAACGGAACCGGATTTTACCGGACCTTATGTCATCCAGGCAATATGTGGCAAGCTGGTTACACTGTCTAATTCTGAAGGGGCAACTTTAAAGAACAAATACAATGTAAACCACATACAGAAGGAGCCAAACTGATGTCCCAAGTCAGGAATCACACAAGGTGCCAGAAGAGTATAAGACCAGTAAACCTCCCTCTAGCGCAGAGCTTCTGACAATCGAGAAGGATGCTGACAGTTGAAAAAAAACTCATGTCTGTGTGTTATGAAAGAATATCAATAAATGTTTCCGAAAGGGGATGACTCATTTGGTAATTATTTACGGCTTATGTTATGGCTGCCAATTTACAGTCTTTACTGAAGTCTGACTTCTTTTGAGTCACCTTTAATATAGATTGGACACTCTCTATGCAATGTGCAATACTTACATAGATGGTAAATGTTTACCTGCTTGCACAGATGGATGATTAGGTAATTAGTGTAAGTGTGTGTGTGTGTTCAATCGCATGTATGTCCAAGGTCCATAGTAAATAATATACACTGATCAAGAGATGCCCGAAAGTGGATAAAAGAGGACATTAGTGGGTGCATCACTTAGTGTAACGCGTGCAGGAAAATGAGCAGGACTGCAAGCCATATAATGACCCTTGTCTAGCTCTTAATACAGTATGCATACAGTGATGTATCTACAATGGACAGCTACTATGAGCAGATAGCACAGTACAGGTGCTTATAAGATCTGTATGCTGTTTCCATCCATCCATCCATTGTCCAAACCGCTTATCCTACTGGGTCGTGGGGGGTCTGGAGCCTATCCCGGAAGCAATGGGCACGAGGCAGGGAACAACCCAGGATGGGGAGCCAGCCCATCACAGGGCACACTCACACACTATTCACTCATACATGCATACCTACGGGCAATTTAGTAACTCCAGTTAGCCTCAGCATCCATCCATCCATCCATTGTCCAAACCGCTTATCCTACTGGGTCACAGGGGGTCCGGAGTCTATCCCGGAATCAATGGGCACGAGGCAGGGAAGAACCCAGGATGGGGGGCCAGCCCATCACAGCTCACACTCACACACCATTCACTCACACATGCACACCTACGGGCAATTCAGCAACTCCAATTAGCCTCAGCATGTTTTTGGACTGTGGGGGGAAACCGGAGTACCCGGAGGAAACCCCACGACGACACGGGGAGAACATGCAAACTCCACACCCATGTGACCCAGGCAGAGACTCGAACCCGGGTCCCAGAGGTGTGAGGCAACAGTGCTAACCACTGCACCACCATGCCGCCCCCTGTATGCTATTTCATTCTATAAAAAGAAACTTACTGTACTGTACAATAAAGTATTTCACCACTGCTTCTTCCTCAGCTCCCACTGTTTGCTAGCACATGCATCTTTTGATTTCTTAGTGCAATCTGTGCTTTATTTTTTTTTTGTGAAATGTAAGTGCAGTATCTGTTTATTAAGTGCTGTGGTTTAATATGTACATTATTATTTCAGTACTGTGTATACTGTCCTTAATGTCTTGCCTCTCTCGTATAACTTGAGATACGCCCAAATTGACTTGCAACAAGTGGTCCTGGTTCCAAATGCGGAAGGCGATGGATACCTGTATTTTATATGCTGTAGTGTGCTGGGTGTCAGACATTGCAATGCACCTTGCTTTGATCTTGACCTGTTAGATCAGAGGGAGGTAATCTTATCCAGAAAGGGCCACTGTGTATGATGGTTTTCACTGCAACTCTCTGAACAGCGAACCTAACAGTTATCCCAATACCTTGATCTTGCTAGCATATTTAAATGTGTACCTATTCAGGAATAGAGTGGTGAAGGCATTCAGAGGAGGACTGATGATTATCAGAGGGAACAAAGGGGCTGGGTACTTGTCAGTATCCAGTAGAACCACCAGACTCCTACACTGAATGGTTCTGGATGTGGCACAGACGTTAATCCCTCTGTATTAGGGGATCCGTCTCCAGTTTGTACTCTTCTAGTTAATAGGTAGATTATCAGGCAGTTTTTCACCCTAGTCCAGTACTCATTGACAGCCTAATACACCGTGTTTCAGTTTGTCTTGATAGTCAATACATGTCACAGGATGTACATTACTCTGATGGGCAGGCCCTCTTACATATGATGGAAATTGCAATACCTACTTTTGGCCACGAGATGGCAGCAAGAAAATAGAAAAATTATTTTCCCACGGTCTACTAGCAGCTTTTAGATGTTAATTCTTCATAAAAATAATTTGACTTGATCCAATGTATTTTTAATACAAACAATTACCACACAAAGCTGCTAGTTTCCTCCGGTTTCCCCCCACAGTCCAAAAACATGCTGAGGCTAATTGGAGTAGCTAAATTTACCGTAGGTGTGCATGTGTGAGTGAATGGTGTGTGAGTGTGAGCTGTGATGGGCTGGCCCCCCATCCTGGGTTCTTCCCTGCCTCGTGCCCATTGATTCCGGGATAGACTCCGGACCCCCTGTGACCCAGTAGGATAAGCGGTTTGGACAATGGATGGATGGAAATAGCATACAGATTAAGCACCTGTACTGTGCTATCTGCTTATAGTAGCTGTCCATTGTAGATACATCACTGTATGCATACTGTATTAAGAGCTAGATAAGGACAGTGGGTCATTATATGGCTTGCAGTCCTGCTCATTTTCCTGCACCCGTTACACTAAGTGATACACCCACTAATGTCCTCTTTCATCCACTTTCAGGCATCTCTTGATCAGTGTATATTACTTACTATGGACCTTGGACATACATGCGATTGGACACACACACACACACACACACACTTACACTAATTACCTAATCAACCATCTGTGCAAGCAAGTAAACATGTACCATCTATATAAGTATTGTACATAGCATAGAGAGTGTCCAATCTATATTAAAGGTGACTCGAAAGAAGTCAGACTTTAGTAAAGACTGTAAATTTCTCAGCCATAACATAAGCCGTAAATAATTACCAAATGAGTCATCCCCTTTCGGAAACATTTATTGATATTCTTTCATAACACACAGACATGAGTTTTTTTTCAACTGTCAGCATCCGATCCAAACGGGATTCCCATTTCCTTTCTGTGGGATCCAACAGAACACGGGCTGACCATCAGTCAACATGTCTTCAACCATGCAGGACAGGACCCAGTCCAGGCCAAACCTCACGGTGCTGGTGTTAATAAAAAAAATGTAAGGAACATGCAGCTGCAGCTCACACACAAACACAGTCCACAGCATCCAGAAAAAGGTCAGGCCTTTTTCTTCTTTAGCTGACTCCGCCCAGACCTCGCCCCCTTTCTGGGCGCCTCGCACTATGCCTTTGAACTGGCCCTGCAGCTTGGCCCGTTTCCTGTTTCCCAATGCAAGTCATAAGATTCACCCGTAAATGATATTTTGAATCGGAACGATATTTATTACTATTGTTTAGATTAAATATATAACGGTTTAATGATTGAATATAACTTGATATTGTTGTTTGTGTTGTTTAGTTTGAGGTTCTAGTTTCTGTCTTTATCCGCTTTCGTTTCAGTAGGCAGCTGGTTCATCCCAGGCTCAGGGTCTCTCTGCTCTTCATCAAACCCACACCCCCAGTTTGGGAGCACCCTCTCCCTCTCCTCCCCCCACGGCTGTGACTGTTACTCCTCCTTGAGGAGTAACTGCTCCGCCCCCTATCCCAGCCCCTATACCCACAGGAGTGCATCACCCAGTGAGCCGCCGCCCTGCCTGTCCCCTCACACAAGCACACACTGAAATCATGGTCCTAAGCTCTCTGTGTGGGTCACCACGATAGTACAGCACACCGACGATTACCCTCTGACTGAATCAGAATCAGCTTTATTTGGCCAAGTATGTTCACACATATTGGGAATAGTTAGACATTTAATCAAAATAATTAAGACAAGACATAAACATACAGTTCTGTTGATATGCGACGCATATAACCTCTGCATTCACAGCACTGCTTCAGTTATCGAAGAGCAAATTTCCAAAACTCACTCAGTCCGATAACCTAAAGTAATAAGTCATAATCCTCTTCATACGTTGCAGTAATGGGAATGAAATCTCACTCAGTGTTTATGTAATGGAGCAATGGAATTTCGTGAAATTTCCAAAAGTCCACAGAAATATTTAGAAAAACATTCCTGCAGACTGAGTTTTTGATATTTGCTTTTCAATTAACACAATTTTCTTCAGTCTGAGGTTTAACAGAATTCAGCCATATGCTGTTCAAAAAAAACTACACAGAACAAAAACAGAATGGACTTTACATCTGTCTGAAAGGAAAGTTGACACAGGCTGCAGCAGTGAACAAATCAATCAATGTATTAAAGTTAGGCATTAAGTAACTGGAGGCAGTATATACATAACATGATAACATGCCTTTTCTGTATTGACCATATTAAGGACGCTGTAACACTGCCCACCACATACCTGCTTCATTTATTGTTTTATACTTGCAGCTGCTTATTCAGACAGCTCGTCTACCTGTCTGTCCATGTTGCCCTCCCATGACAACTGGTCCAGCCTACAGGTGCCGTCCCATTCCGGCATGTTACCCATGAGTCATAGCGGCACCTCCGGGAGCAGCTCCAGGTGAGCCCGTGCCTCCCCTCCCCCACCTGTCCCCATGCTGAGTCTCGGGCCCCCGTCTTCCCTCTTGTTCTCGCCTATACCCACATCCTGGCCTGTGTCTGCATCGTCTCACCTCGTTAACAGGACTTTCGCCTTCTTCTGTCCTGATCCATTCAGGCCCATCATTCTGGGACATGCTTTGATTTATTTCGCCATAGTTACTCTTTGTTTTCCTTTGTACTTTGCACTCTACAAGTAAAATGAATAAAAAATAGGCATTATTTTGATATTGTTTTAGTACAGTGACACTAGTATATTTGTTGTTGTTTCCAGGCAACACTGCATGCTGATTTAACGTCTTTCCTTAATCTCCACCCCATTGCTCACACACAGCCAGTATCCCAGTTTGTGGTCAATGAGCTCCTCCTCACTCACCCCAGTCTCCTAGTCCAGTGGAATGTCCAACAGCTTGGGCTCTCAGTTCCTGCGTGTCATGCCCGGCTCGTCCGCTCCTCCTGTGTGCCACGCCCCCTGATTACCCACGTGTTTTCTCCCGATTTGTACCCAGCTGTATCTAGTTAATTTGCTCAGTCCTGTGTATTTCAGTCCGTGTCTTACCTGAGTCCAGTGTCTGTCATTGATGTTTGTATGCGTGAGATGTTTCCCCGTCCGCGCTTCCTAATTAAACTCCCGTTTTTGCCTGTCCGCTTGCTCCTTGCACGCCTTGCCCGCACGATCGCCTGCCTGCTTGTACCCGATCGTGACACTGCGCAGCTCTACAACTCATTACCCAGGGCTCTCGCACCCGGCCACAGTGCCCCTCTCAGGCTCCCCGCTGTATGACAGCACTGCCCCATCGGAAGTTCATGAAGCCTCACAGTACGACGCCTCTCCCCACGCGCGCTTAGCCACCACCGGGACTCCCATCACTCCTCCTTCCCTGTAGGGCGGCGCACTTCCATTATTATTACAGTTTCTACTGTCACTCTGTTGCTTTTCCTGGTGCTGGACTTTTGACAGATAAATACATTATTTGTTGCATTCAGTGACAAAAGATTGGTCTGTTTAACACCCTCAGTCTCCACCCTATGAGCCCCTTGTTGGCGGCAGAATCAGGAAGATGTCGGAGAAAGCAGAGGTAAAGTGAATAGTCACCTCGACAATAATGTGGAAACCGCTAATGGTGATCATGCCTGTGTGGGTGAAATGGATCACCACAGTATAAGCGGATGATGATTATAGACGATTTTTCCCTTTTTCTTTATGTCTGTTTACCATCTAATAGGCATTTTTTTTCTTTGGGATGCGTCTAGGTCAGATACGACCAAAATATTTTTCTCATTTCAGAAGTGAAAAAAAATATTGCTCTCAGATTCTGTTCAGTTGTAGTTTTTTAAAATAATGTACCTTGATTTGTGTTTGTTTAAAATGCCATTACCTGTTGCTTACTGGGCCGCTGAAAATGTCTGGCCCAGCTAAATTTCTTGGTTTAAAAATCTGGCCCAACTACTTTCCAGACCTG
>NW_026043251.1:0-47088 GCF_023856365.1 Brienomyrus brachyistius | reverse complement strand
GGATGAGGCTAATTCGTCATGCCTCCCACATCGCACACTGAAGGAGGGACCACGGGTGACAATGTGCAGGACTTACGTTCTTTATGATGAGTGGATAGCGGGTGATTCTCTGCATAGGCTTCAGCAGGAAGCTGGACAGTGGCATACCTTTACACCGGTGATCTGTAGCGATTTTCTGAGAGAGAGACACACACACACTTAGGAGTCAGAAACCCTAGCCTACGTCCTTATCTAAAGCACCACTCTAAATTTCAGTCTAGGTGCTTTAGAAGAGTTGAGTCCAGAGGTCTCATAGAACATAGTATTGGCCCGCAAGATATCTTTGTAATTCATTTCAGAAGAAAATAAAGAACAGTTCAACATCCATTTAACCCGCTACCCGCTTTTTCACTGAGGACATTTGGACGGCTGCAATTCTCCCGCTTACCGATCGCTCTGGAACAGCCTTTAACAATGAACTATCTACCCCTCCCATTTGTTCCAGGGCTGCTGCCCACCATTCCTCACCTTGAGGAAGTCCTTGAACTCGGGTTCCTTGTCAGTCTTTTGTTGCAGCAGGGCTGCACCGTTAAGCTGGCAGCTGCAGAAGCGGATGTAGGCCTGCATGTGCGAGAGCTCCGAGGCCAGGATGTCCCCAATCATCTGCACCGGCATCTTCTCGCCACCCGTTTTCTTCCTCACCCTCAGTGCCCTGCCATTCACAAACACAATCACCAAAACCGCAAAGGCCGCCAAGTCCAGTACCAAGCAATTTCTTCGTAAAAGTTCAGGTGAGTTTCAAAACAGAATGCTGGCCAGTGCCATTCTCAACAAACATTCCAGTTTCCATGATCTTTAAGTGCAAAAACTGTGCAGCCTGTTTTGTTATTATCCATCGACTGCATAGATAATTCCTTTTCCTGGCACTTCTCTATTTCTGGGACTTCACTCTGCCTATGACATTTGCTGTTGTGGGACACGATACTCGCAGTTCGTATTCCTAGAGCAAGGTGGCAGCATCGGATCACGTTTCATTCCCAAGAATTTCAGCTACCAAGAAGAAACAAGCTTGTGGAAAGACACACTTGTGAAGTTTGGTGTTGGACATAATCAGGTCCTTCCAGTTGACGAAGATCATGGCCATTTCAACTTCTGTCAGGCGTCCCGACTCAGACATGGGCTTGTAAAACACCTGGAGAAAAAAAAATGAGAGACGGGCAAAGTTGGAAAGGGTTAGTAAAGGTTAAGAGGGATAACAAAATGTTAGGGAAAATAAGTTAAACATGTTCTGGCACAAAAACCTACACTCAAAGCCCTATACATGAGATCCATGACAAGAATATAAAAACTCAAAACTGCAAATGCTTAAAGCAGACTGAAGTGCAAAGACCTCACGGGGGCCCCACTGCAGATCATACCTCCAGGACCAGCTGAAGGTCAGCATGTATCGCTCCTCCGTCTCAATGAGCTCGTGGACGTAACCCTGTCGCTTCCTCTCCTGCGGACTCATGGTGTCCAGGCTGGTCAGGTCAGCACACCCTGCAGGGTCGGGGATGACGGGGGGTGGGGGTGGGAGTGGGGGGGGGGGCAGCCGCGGTCAGCAGCTGTCTTGCGTGGCCCCAAACATGTGGCTAAACCACTGGCTTGAGAAGCCGCTACCCGGAGCTGTCGCTAAGTCACTGCGCGAGAACAACCCTCCCGTCCGTCTTACCTTTTGCTGAAAATTCAGCAAGTATTATATACTTCTTAATTTTACAAAGACTTTTTTCCTATCATATTTTTTAGTTTTGAAGTTGATAATCTGGAAAACTGCTGCCTGGGATATACTATCCATTCTTGACTCTTGGAATAGGAATTGAAGTCGAATCAAACAGCCTTACAGCACCCTCTTTAGGTTCCATACAGTAATATGGAAAACAGAACAATTACTAACTGAACGCAACATCCCCCCTTTACTTCCTGCAGCAGCACTGTATTCTATTAAAGACACGCCTTACCTGTAACATTTCTTCCTATAAGGTCATTACACCCCAGACAAAATAGAATGTAAGTTCAACAAAAAACATTGTGCTTGTGCCTTCCTGTAACTGCACAACCTTTTCACTATGAACTGCCTGTTTTGCTTCCAACAGAAATCAATTACAATTAGAAATGTTCCATTCACTGAGGACCACAGTAAGAGGATCTACGAACAACTGTTATATATTTTATACTGAATCTATCTTTTCCTTTAAGGTATCTCTTTCTAACCAGAAAATCACGGTCAGAACATGCATTTCATTTCTTTGTTTAATTCTGTGAAGTTCCATAGTCCCTTGAGCCGATGATGGTTTGTGTGCCCTGGCTGCACAGCTTCCAGTTCCTTAGGCCATTCCAAGCTCAACTGTTCCTTCAGGACCAGTCTTTGGCAGGGCTGGAAATTGGGGAAGTCCACTGGGTACTGAGGCCAAATGGGCAGCATGCCATGCTTTCCCCGTCAGCCAGGATGGGTCTCGATGGGTGCAGAGAATTTCTGATGCCCTTTTTGCACATGCGCTGGTTTCCACAGCCGCACTCTGTGCCCTTCTCTGAATGAGGGAGTGCGAGCTCCCTGTCTTGCATCACAGTACTGTTTCATGCGAGATTGGCAAAGAAACACCCAGCAATGCACTTTATTATCATGTCACTTAATTATCACTTATGCCCCTTCAGTAGCAGGCCAAGTACAAACACTACACAAGCAGAGTATTCTGTGGGGAAAAATTTATGTCCTCAACTGCTGAGAGCAGCGTGCTCTGTGCTCATTACATCTGTGAGCTCATTACTCTCTGTAGTGCTTTTCAATGCTGCATTGAGCAGCTGCCAAGATGTTATGCTGCCTCTGAGGATAACTGTTTGTTTAGGAGTAGAATAATTCAGAATAATTCAGAAGATGGATACAGATTTTCTCTTTTTAAACAAGACACTGGCTCACTCATAATTGTCCAGTAAGAGGTAAGGAGCATTCCTATTGAACAATCATGACTTCTAGCTTAAGTTAACTCCGCTAACTGAGAAATCCTGCTTAGTGGAACACCTCCCTGGTCAGAAGAGAACAACTACAGCAACCAAGAGTCACTACCTGGCTTCTGGTTATTCTGCATTAGCTCACAGCTCAGACTGGGAGTCATTTCATAATGAATTGACTCCTCAAGTCCAAGCCTTGCAGTGGACTGCAAAGCATCCAGGGACACTGCGCAGCACGTTAAAGGACAGCTCTTATGGAGTGACCACTAAACGTAAAAGTGGAAAAATAAATCATTTAAAAAATGTTAAATGAATAGTTAAGGAAGATGTAGCATTTGATTATGTCCATGCATTTTATAATATATTCAGTACAGGATCATAGGGGAGTCACAATAGGACATACTGTAAGGAAGTGGAATATTCTGCTAAGAAGGTCAGTGCATCATAGGACTCACTGACAGACACAGACACACACAGGCACAAGGAAACAAGCAGCAGAACATGCATATGACATGCAGAGCTCAGCCATGATGTTAAGAGCACGACACCCTGAGCCAACAAGCCTGTAGGACCTAAGCCAGCAAAATAGTCTAATTTTCTTCATGCGTACTTTGACACAGACATCAGCTTAATACAATGCATAAGGCTCACAAGTTGAAACTTCAAGAATAGGCACAGACCATGACATCACCTTAAAACCAGCTTGGAAGGTGATGAAATTGTAACCTGGCTGTCTTCATCGCCTGATTTAATCCCCATCATTAACTATGGGGCCTTAATGTAGCATAAGATTAACCACGATCACAAACATTACACTTCTCAGAGCGGCATCTAGGAGGTTGTGAGTGAGTGTGTGTGTGTGTGTGTGTGTGAACTGATACCAGGCTCATGATGGTCATTGACAAGAAAGGGCATTAAACTTGGCAAAAGGGACCGTAAAGAATGGCAGATTGTTTTTCTCTATATAAATTCAATAACTAACTAAGTCTGCTTTTATTATTGTTTCTCTTAATACGAGAAAGAGAAAAATCCATCAGTTTCTTTTGTTTTCGTTTGTGACTAATTTTCTCTAAAAAAGAATTTACTTTTAGCAAGACAAAACTTCTGAATTCATTTTCTCAGTCTGTCAGTTTACTACATGTATAAGAATTAAAGAAGTCTTATTTGTTGCATTTCGTTAATATTTGAAAGTGATTTTATTACAGTGAATCTCATGACATCATTCTTTTGTTATCCCTAAAGTTAACAGGAACGTTTGTAGCTCCAAAAAGCAGTGCATAATTCGACTGACGATCGCCACGTACTACGGACTAAAAGTTTGGCCCCTTATCCTTTGCAAAAGTTTCACTGCAGCTTTTTTTCCTCATTAACGTCAAAGCTGTGAAGAACTGAGAAAGTTCTTTTTTGAAGATAAAAAAAAGTTTGGAGGAGTTTTGAAGAATCTTGTTGTCACGTTCAAAGCCGGACGGAACGGCGATCGTGCGAGGCGAACGGGCAGGAAGCAGGCGGGACAGGCGGAAGTCAGGGTAAACCAGGGATTTAATAAATAAACAGGGAGCAGGAGACATGAAACGCTAACTAACATCAATGACAGACAATGGACTCAGGTAAGACACGGACTGAAATACACAGGACTGAGCAAATTAACTAGACACAGCTGGGTACAATCGGGAGAAAACACGTGGGTAATCAGGGGGCGTGGCACACAGGAGGAGTGGACGAGCCGGGCATGACACTTGTTTTATGAATATAGATTTTCCCAACAATATAATTTTATTGAGTAAAAGATAAAGCGTATCATCATTTAGGACAACACCAAAGATAATATCATTACAAGTAAAGGAAGTCAAAAAATGAAATTTTGTACTTGTTGAGAAGCAACAAGAGAAGAACAAGTGGTCCAAAGTTTCTATGTCATTATTTTAAAAGGTGCAAGTATTATTATCAAAGTTAAACTTAGCATGAAGAAATTAATTACAGGTATATATAGCATTGAATACTTTAAAGTGTAACTCTGACTTTGGGGGGTATTGGATAATAAATATATTTAGTGCAAATGTGTTTACTGGTTGATTTGAATTTTTATTGGAAAGGTGACGAAATAGTTCATAAGCAACGTCTAATAATATTATGTCTAATAATTTCATTTAGGAATTTACCCTACTTATAAAATAATACCATTGTATTGGAGAGGAGGGAGGCTATGAAATAGGAGAAGGGGAGAATTGTTTAAAAGGTTCCTGACCAACATTAAATGTGCAGCTGGAATAGATTTTAGAACAATATCAAACTCTTTTTTAATAAACTGTATTATGTTTTAAACAAAAGTTTTCAAAAAACAGAACATTTCCTGTGATGTCCAATAGATGCAAAGCTGACCAGATGTTCTTCTCTACCCAACGTTCATGGTACGGGGACTGATTTCTGTGGGTAATATATCTATTATTCCAAATAGGTACCAAGTTTGGACTGAAAAATAATAAGAGCATAAGAAATTTACAAACGAGAGGAGGCCATTCAGCTCATCAAGCACGTTTGGGGAGAACTTAACTAATAGCTCAGAATTTTTTAAATCTTATCTAGCTCTGATTTAAAGGAACCAGGGTTTTAGCTTGCACTACATGAACAGGAAGACTGTTCCATACTCTAACTACACGCTGTGTAAAAGTGTTTTCTCAAGTTCAGTTTAAAATGTTCTCCCACTAATTTCCACCTATGGCCATGAGTATTTAAACTAATATTGAAGCAGCCATTTGGCTGAAGAGCATCTCGACCTGTTAGAACCTTGCAGGCTCATGATGGTCATTGACAAGAAAGGGCATTAAACTTGGCAAAAGTGACCGTAAAGAATGGCAGATAGTTTGTTATTCTTTATATAAATTCAATAACTAAGTCTGCTTTTATTATTGTTTCACTTGATAGGAAAGAGAGAAAAATCCATCAGTTTCTTTTGTTTTCGTTTGTGACTAATTTTCTCTAAAAATGAACTTACTTTTAGCAAAACAAAACTTCTGAATTCATTTTCCCAGTCTGTCAGTTTGCACGCACACACACACACACACACCACACACACACACACACACACACACACACACACACACACACATAGTCAAATGCATTCATACATGTATATATATATAATCAGGAGTGGTACTTTCACCACGAAATGTCACTCATGTGCACTGTCTTCGCGTAGTGAACCAGTTTTCAATACAATGGTTAAAAAGGCTCAAACCTTCAGTGCCTCGTTGTGCCATCTCTACCAGTGTTTTTTGCAACAGGGAAAATACAACTTGTATGCTGGCCTTAGAAGCACAACTTGAAAGAATAGCTGCCATGCTTCTGTCTAGCATGGCAGAGGGAGTAAAACGGTATGGGACTGCTTTGGTGCTGGTAAGGTGGGTGATTTACACAGAGTACAAGGTGCAATGAACCAGCAAGGTTACCGCTCTGTTTTACAACTCATGCCACTCCCTGTGGTCAGCACTTCTATCAAGCAGCAAGGCTGATTCAAAGCACACTGGTGAAAGATGAGGAATCCAGAGAACTGTCCTGCTTGACTGGCCTACAGAATCATCACATCTCCAGCCTATCAAGCTCATGTGAGACCAGCTTCACCATGAGGTCAGAGAAAATACCAAGCCAGTCCCACCTCTGGGAATAGCAGGATTGAAATTTCCCCTAATATTGTCATAAACGGACAGCTCTAATGGCAAAGGACTGCAAAGCTGTAATTGCTGCAAATATAGTTTTCATACAGTTTGATTAATTGAAAATGAAGATGAAACTTATTGCAATATTTATTTATCACAAAGCAGAAGGCAGCTGGGAAAAGTAAAAAAAGAATCACCCCAGATGGGACTTAAAACCACGATATCCAGCTCAGAAAGTCAGGGCCGTGGGAATTTGGCCAGTGGGGCAACCGGCAGACCTGAGCTTATGACCAGGACACTTGACTCACAATGGAAGCTCAGAAAATTATAAGCAAGCCTGCAAAAGTGACATGAATGGATCTGTGGTAAAATGCATCTTGGGGCTGAGACATTATCACTCACAGTTCAGGAGAAGATGACATCCATCCATGGATCTCGGTCAAATGCGCTCATTGAGTTTCCGCTATGCCTTTATCATTTAATGTTTGTACTTAGCTATAGAGTGGCAGGAACACAAATGAATGGGGAGTTTAAAAAAAAAAAAACATTTGCATTACAGCAATACGTCACACATGACTATGTAAGGGAATAGATGAAACCCTGCATACATCACTATACCAAAGCAATTCAGTACAAAGTGCACTGACATGATTCATATGATTCCTGGTTTATTTGGAAAATTTAGGTCCACCATCAGCTAGGTGTTATATTTATGATGCACATTGATGACACCATTTGGCTGACACAATATCAGACTGAACTTATTTTATAATTTTAAAGGTTTAAATATGGTTCTGGGTGTTGGACATCCTGTCAGCCTTCCCCCCAAGAGAGAGTAAATGACTGCAGGGCATTACAAAGGTCCAGAATGGATTTTTCATTTACAGGTGTCTTCTTTGCCTCTCGTGACCAGTATCTCACTCCGGACCAGTGGTGGATCTCGTACTCAGCCACAGAGAATGGGTCCTCCCGCCCAGTGGATCTCCTCATCCCCTCAGCCACTGATTCCCTCCAAACTGATGGGGTAACTATGGTTGGCAGAAGTGGGGTTTGTTGTTCACTGTCATCCGTATTTACGTATCCTCACTGTTAGGCCTCTGCACACCCATTTCTTTTGCTGACCTGTTGCACAGAAACATTTCTCTTTATAGTAAACTGTAACATGATTATAGCAATTATTTCAATGTTGCTCAGTCAGTGAGAATCATTTACAGCATTGAATACTTAGTTTGTGGTTTCAATTAATATCAGACTGACTCCAACTCAGAAGAAAAAAGGTCTGAAATACATATGTTTGAATTCTGACTTCTGATTAAAGTCTGACTTTTTCTTTTTATTCTGATAATATTCCTTCACCGCCCCAGCATCCATGTCTCCATTACTGGTGCCAGCCTGGTTGGAGGAAGGTGTTTTAGGTGAAGATCCTTCATCTCCCCATTCGATCACCTCATCCCATTTATCCCAGGCTGCCCAGTACTCGTCATCAGCCCAGCTCACGGCTTTTTCCATTCGCCTAGTGCTGAGAGGAGAAACAGCTTTCTGTCAGACAGGTTATATGACAGCACACCAGACAACAGTAAAAACTTCTTAAAGACCAAATACATAAGCTGGTTCAGTCAAGTATTTATATTAAATAACAAAACATGGTACTATTACCCAAGCATTATCAAAGTAGATGCCCATCATCAAACGCCTCCCCCGGTCATACAGTATCACCCAGCTAATGTTATCCACTTAATGCCAACAAAGGGTAGGGTGAGTGCACTTGACCTTCTGAACATGGTAACTGGTATTTGTTGCATCCATCCATCCATCCGTTTTCCAAACCACTTATCCTACTGGGTCGCGGGGGGTCCGGAGCCTATCCCGGATGCAATGGGCACGAGGCAGGGAACAACCCAGGATGGGGGGCCAGCCCATCGCAGGGATCAAAGCATCAGATAAATGTAAAAGCATTAATAAGATATTCCTACAGAGCAATTTCTAATAGACATGGCAGTGCCCTAACATCTCATGTAATAAACCCTTTGGCATCATCTGCTGCCTTATTCAGCCTAAACCAATAGTCCAGAGGATCCTCCCTAGCATCTGACTTGGTTGAACAAAAATCTGCTGGAGGCATCCCAGAATGCACAGTCAAATAAGAATGCTGCTTCAGGACACTAAGGACTGCATCCACATCTCCAGTGGCAGTGACAGTATCATTACTATGCAGCCATGCTCTGACCACATCTCTGGCACATCCCATCAGTCTGCTTGTGCCTGCAGTAGGGATGGGTGAACCTAAGCATTCAGAGGTTTCCCCAGCAGATAGGACTATTTGGCATCTTAGAGAGGGCACTGAGGTAGAGATTGGTAAACAACTTCACAATATTATTCTTAACCTGCCAGATCTGGATTATCCCCTCTGTCAGAAATCTTGCAGGCAGAGCCCACTTGAAGCAGAGCCGAGAGGTAGGGCTACATAAAAACAAGTGGCAACAAGTGCGAGACCGGTATGTTAGAGCCCGGAAAATGTTAGTTGTGAAACGAAGCGGTGATCCTGCTGACCTGATGTTTTGCCTAGCAATTATCCACCGTCTGGACTGGATGAAGTGTCACCTCAACCACAAAACTACTGAAACTAATTTCCCTAGAATTGACACGGTAAGTGTTTTTTTTACTTATTGTTTGGAATAACATCCATCCATCCATCCATCGATTTTCCAAACCGCTTATCCTACTGGGTTGCGGGGGGTCCGCAGCCTATCCCAGAAGCAATGGGCATGAGGCAGGGAGCAACCCAGGATGGGGGGCCAGCCCATCGCAGGGCACACTCACACACCAGTCACTCAAACATGCACTCCTACGGGCAATTTAGCAACTCCAATTAGCCTCAGCATGTTTTTGGACTGTGGGGGGAAACCAGAGTACCCGGAGGAAACCCCACGACGACATGGGGGAGAACATGCAAACTCCACACACATGTGACCCAGGCAGAGACTCGAACCCGGGTCCCAGTGGTGCGAGGCAACAGTGCCAACGACATGGGGAGAACATGCAAACTCCACACCTGATGAACCGTGATGACATTCTAAACTCCTGCACCACCATGCCACCCCAGACTTTAACTTGATTTATTTAAAATATTTCCTAGAATTGCGTATACTAAATTCAACCCAAAAAAGCGAGTGCAAATTATTACATCATTTAATTTGAGTAAATTCTACAGTTTATTTATTTGCAGTTTACGTACTGAATTACAGTGCATTGCAGCATTTTATCGGCAAGGTTCTCATAAATATTGCCCTACTTTCTACAGTATTGTACTATTTTACTGATAAACAGTGTTACTGTGATAATTTCACTGTTTATTACAGCAGGGGTGCAGATTGAACCCACAACCCTGGAGGTGTGAGGCTACAGTAGGAGCAATGGGCCACTATTGATACTGTGAGAAATGATGTATTTTTAATCATACACTATAACTGATGTGCCGCTACATTGCTTGTGTATGCTCTGCACCTTGCCTTTCTCCCTTACTTGTCTTTCTTGTTCTCCACACCTTGTGAGCTTCAACATGAGCTGATTGATTGTTTTTCATAAGGCCCCAGGTTAGTTAGGTTCAGTCTCCTGGAAAATCACTAGAATGTGTCCTTGGCTTTGGAAGCTAAGAACACCTTATTTTCAGGGAGAGTCCTGTAATATTTATTTTAATAAATTATTTTTATTGATAAACCTTCATACTGATAATCCTCTTTTAGTGGTCCTAAAAAAACATTTCACGATTCAGTAACCCTACTTGTTCAATAGATGGCAGTGTAGTACTTCGACTAAGACGTGCTATGGAAATTGCCGGTAAAATATAAAGCTCGTTTTCCACTTTAAACGTTTGTCTGACTGAAATGACCACATGTTGTACATATGTTATTGTACTATACGTCTAACCTTCAGCGTTATATACCACACCTACCTCAGTTATCTGCAGCAATAAAATATGGATGTGTAATTGGACAGCTGCAAGTTAAGTTGTAGAATCGATTATTTTTCTAAATGTTTATCTGTCTGATTTTACAGTAAAGTATGCATGGACGCATGGTACAATAAGGTGTGAATAAGTTGAAAATATACATGAAATATTATAAAATAATAAATATGTGTAAACATTTACGGCTCCCTGGAAATGATCAGTTATCATGATAGTACAAATAAGCAGTTATCCAGACATCCCAAGTCTCCCGCATATTGACAGCGGCTCCCTGATGCCCCTAAATTAAAAAAAAAATATCCTGGAAACTAGAGCAAGCAAACAAGAGCATGCACGCGAGACAGTAGCACACACGAATGAGCAAGTAAATGAGCTAGGAATGAGCGAGAGAGAGAGGGATAGAGAGAAAGAGAGAACGTGCGTATGTGTGGATCCCTATATGTGTGACTCTTCATGTAGCCAGTGCTAGATTGTAAACCTGATTGGTTTACTTAGCCATATAAGCCAATCATATTTCAGTGCGGGCGGGCCTTTATTTAACTCCCCAGAGAACCGAAGGTATTGGTTCCATGGAGCGTCACGGCGGAGGGAGAGTGTCTCAAAAAACGAAAATATAAAATGCATTTCACCACAGACTACACAAAAACGTGCCCTTGTTTAATAAGGATGAAAAATAATGACAATGTTACGCGCTGAACTGTTTGCAACAGTGATTTCAGCATTGCTCATGACGGTTTAAACGACTGTAAAAGGTACGTCCAGGTGAGTTTAACAAGTGTCATTTAATTTTCTGTATTATTCAGGTAAACACTGGTTAGACACTTGGTTAGTTGTCATGAAAAACACCAAACTTCCTGAAGGCTTTTGTAAAGTAGCAATGGAATATAATTAAGGAATTTACATATAGTAAAAGAATAATCTACTTATATTATTGTCAAAATAATACATAATATTGGCCCGTCGTAATTCAGTGCGTTGACTAGAGAAAATTAATGAATTTTTTATTATCATATATTCATGATGAGGCAATACCGAAATTCTGTTCTGTAAAATTAAGTTTGTTGAAAGCTAAATAAATTGCTGTGCATAGGATACAGTGAAATGAGGTTGGTAAGAGCTTTTTTTTAACGTAAGTACGACTAAATCTCATTATGGCGACGCGAGTCGGTCAGACATAAACACGCGAGAGTCTGACTGCGGTCAACGACGTTGTGTGGCGCCAGCCGCAGGCGGTTGTCATGGTTACTTTGCCCCCTTCGCGCCCTTTTAGTAAGACATGTCCGGCGTTCGAGCTCCGGCAAACAAAACTAAAGCCGGATTTATTTAGATAATTTCTGCTTAAACTTTATTAAACTAATACATGTATGTTCCGTGGTAATTTTTGTACTTATCGATGTAGCTGGGTTTCGATAATTTAGAAGTTAATTGCGACTTGCTAGTTGGAAAACTGTGTTTTCGTTGGTGTACCTCTGGGTTTTTTGTGTCTGTTAATCTACTACAGAAGTTTACATCGTTTTTGATAGTGAGTCAGACATACCTGTGTATTAATATGTTTTTCGGGTTGTGTGATTTCCATACATGTATATAGTTGCCACTTGGTTTACCATAGCTTGGTGTTAACTACAGATCTGATTTGGGATTCTGAAATTGCCCTGGTGTGCAGCACATGTCACACTTCTGTGTGTCTTCACATGTCTTCTGATTACTGGTTGCATTTACAACATGCCACATTATATATAAGTCACGGTATTTTGTGTGTCAGGTATAGAGATGAATATTATTTTTTAGGATAAATTCAGTTAAACTAATTGAGAGTTAGCTGTAGTAAGCTGCCCTACCACACAAACGCTGTGACCCCAGAGGTAAGCTGACATGTACCCAAACACCCTGATCGCAGAGGCAAGCTGCGGTCTACCCAAACACGCAGACCCCTCAGGTCCAGAATGACCTGGCTCACAGTCACGCAAATGTCCTAACCCCAGAGGTAGGCTGCCATCCACCCAAATGCTCTGATCTCAGACAAGCTGCTGTCCACCCAAACACGCAGGCGCCTCAGGTAAGCTCACATCCACACCAAATGCCCTAACCCCAGAGGTAGGCTGCCTTTGACCCAGCCCCCTGACCCCTGAGGTAACCTCGCTTCCACCTAAACACTCTGATCTCAGAGGCAAGCTGACATTTGCCCAAACACCCTGATCACAGAAATAAGCTGCCATCCACCTAAACGACCTACCCCCAGAGGTAAGCTGACATCCATCTAACTGCCCTTGATCCTAGGCTGCCCCAGTACGTCTAGGTGGTGACAATCCATCCTACAGGGTTGACATGATGTGCTTTCCTGAAGCACACAAAGGACACCTCGGGTTTTATGTAAGTTTGCTTTCTTTTTCTGTGCTTGTGTTTTATTTGGTTTGGATTGTATTTAATGGCATGTACAGAATTTACTGAGCACTTTTTTGGTTGATCACTGTTGGCACATATTCATCAATATTAACATTATTAACATTTTATTTTATCTGTTGTGCTGTTTATTTTGTGATTGACCTATTTTATTCCTAAGGTTACTGATTTTATGTGTTTTAGGAAAGTGTATGATGCTGTTTTAGCCCGACCCTTGTGCAGAGTTTGGAAGTCTGCGGGTATGTTCCTTTTTGAACTTTTTCTTTTTGTCTTAACTTTTTATTGGCATGCATGTAAGGTAACATTTTATTGTTTTATTGGCCATGTAATTGGATTTTAATGGTGTATAATTGTATTTGCTGGTGGAATTGCTCTTTTGCCTGTGTTAAGGGTAATAGTTCTGCAGGTAGTTCTATTTGTTAAATGTTTGATAAATAAAATTCTTATTGTACTGGGTTGGCATTGATTTGCATGGTGTTTCAGCCTTTTAGATTGTGATTTTGTGTCGGCGGGGTGCAGTCTGCGGGTATCGCTTCTCGGCCTTTTGGCTAAAATCAAGTGGATTTTACTGACTTTTTACCGGTTTTCACGGACTGTGTCGGGTTTTTTAGAGGAAGGCACGGTTAACCTAAGGCGTGACCAGCAGGTGGCTTGACCGCCGCTGCCACGGGGCGACCCGTGCCTTCCTTGGTTTTTAACGTAAGTACGACTAAATCTCATTATGGCGACGCGAGTCGGTCATAACTACTACTGTTTTTAGTAGGCTGGGGATCCCGCAGTGGCTGGTGGCTTGTCCGCCGCCCTGCTGGGCGAACTGGTGTTTTTATTTTTAGCTGGTTTTATAGTTTAGCTCTGCTCGACTCATCCCGGATTGGCGGACGGCGGACGTCGAGACCACGGCGGCGGAAGGACTCTGCTCCAGCGGCGACGTCGGTGGACCTTCCCGGATGGCAACGGCCGGCGGACCATCGAGGAAGCCCTTCAGCGGGCCGTGGCTGGTAGCAGGCGGGGGCCTGCGGAATACCGCCCGGTTCTGCTGGAGGGCTGAGGGGGAGGTGGGCACCTTCCCCGACCGGCTGGCCTTCATCCGGGAGGTGGCCTTCGAAGCACTGGGCCTTCGTATGGAAGATGTTCTTTGCGTACCGCGGAATGGCCCCTTCGAATTCTTTGAGGTCACCTTGTCCACCGATGACAGCTGCAGCAAGGTCCTGGAGCGGAGCAAGGAGGGGGCCCAGCACCCTCTCCTTAGACGGTATACCATCGAGCCTCTGTGGTGGCCCGACAAGCGGGTTATTACTGTCCACTGTTTTAACCCGCATGTTACCGCCGAGTCCGTCTGCTTGTTTTTAAAAAAAAAGTATGTGGACCTCCTTCCTGGCCACAGGGACATCCGGGATGAGCTGGGGATCTGGACTGGCCGACGCCAGTTCCAGGCCCCGCCTGCGCCCGGACGCTAATGGGGCAGGCGGTTTTAGCCACCCCCCAGCCTATTTTAACCTACAGGGAAATAAGGCATACATTTTTTATTCTGGACAGCCTCCCTTCTGCCGGCAGTGCCACAGCTTTGGACACACCCTGGAGGGATGCGCCAACCTGCGCCGCCGCAACTGCCTGGAGTCGGGGCACATGGCCAGGGATTGCAAGGGCCCCCCGTCGCTGCAAACACTGTAACGGCGAGGACCATCTGGCTCGTTCCTGCCCACAGAAAAAGACTACATATGCCGACGCTCTGTCGGGTAACAGAGCAGTCGGCACGGAGAATGGTGGGGGAGCTCTAGCCCCCACGACTGGGCAGGAACAGCCGGCGACGGGGGCAGGAGGAGAAGCCCTGGTCGAGGTGGAGGAGGCCCCTTCGAGTGCGACACCAATGCAGGAGGGGTCTCCGAACAAGGTGGAGCAGCTCGCCCTGGCCTCTCGTTGGAGGGTAGACAGGATGCCAGCTCAGGCCATTTTATTCATTCCTTTAAACTTGTGGACGGTTTTAAAACATGCAACCCCAGCATGCCGGGCTTCACCTGGCATAATAGTCGCGGAGCCAGCAGCCGCATCGACTACATTTTAGCTTCACCCCCCGTTGCTTTTAAAAAGGGTGTCCCTCTCCCCACAGTGGCCCACTGACCATCTGGCAGTGGAGGCCACTGTCTCCATAGACGCCCTTGTATATGGGGGCGGCTATTGGAAAATGAACCTGCAGATCCTGGAGGAGAGAGATTTTAGACACTTTTTTTAGATCACTTCTCCGAGTGGCAGAAGGACAAGCCTACCTTCCCCTCCGTGGCCGAATGGTGGGAGAGTGTGAAGGACAGCATCCGAACCTTCTCCATGCAGTACAGCAAGCAGCGCAGGATGGAGAAGAAGTTGCATTGTTAGTCTGTGATGGGGGGGGTGAGAGGTGAAGGCTTAATCCAAAGTAGATTAGTGGGTCTCATTAGGAACAGTGACGACCTGCCCTGTAGAGAGGAGATGAAGAGACTGGTGGGATGGTGCAGTGACAACAGCCTGATCCTGAATGTGGAGAAGACCAAGGAGATGATCATGGACTTCAGGAGGAAACAGCCCAATCATTCAGCACTCAACAGTGCTGTGGAGTTGGTCAGCAGCGTCAGATTCCTGGGGGTGCAGATAACTGACAGTCTGGACTGGTCACCAAACAACATCACCGGTTAAACGGGCTCAGCAGCGTTTGCACTTCCTGCGCCGGATGAAGAGAGCTTTCCTCTCCCATCCTCAGCACCTTCTACGGAGGCACCATAGAGAGCGTGCTGACCAGCTGTATCTCCATCTATTTTATGTTCACTGCAGCCCACGCTGTTTGCATCTTGTCATTGTTGACTGTGTGAAAAATGTCCCTAGAGAGAGATAGAGGATACCGCTTCCATCAAATTGACAGTTGGGTCAAAGGTCACGGGTCAAAAGTTCACTTGTGGGCGGGGCTTGGTTGTGGTGGTACGATGTGACGTCACGGGAGAGGGATTTATTTATTTATTATTATTTTAATTTATTTAATTATTCATTATTATTTATTTTAAAAATTATAATTTTATATGAGGAGAGTGCTTACGAGTGTCGGGGTTTTTGTCGGGCGCCGCCGCCGGGGCTGAGCGGGGTGGGTTACCTGATGGAGCGTGAGCGTACGCTGTGTCTGGTGCGGTACTGTGGTAAGGTCCCCACGGCTTTGGATAATCCGCAAAGGACTCGGAGAGAGCGATGCCGGAGAGCTGAGAGCCGTGCTGCGCGAGTCTGAGAGAAACTCTGAGAGAATGAGACTACAAGATAAAAGCATATGGCACCAAATTGGAATCAGTAGTCTTAAAAGAATAAATGGACTAGCAACTGTCTCTGGGGGAGCACCCCCGGTTAGGTACTATTAAGCACATTTTTAAAAACTTTGACAGAATAAAGTCTTAGTTATTTGAATAAATACGTTTTTCAGTAAATGTTTATTCACGCGCATGCGGACAAACACACACACCCTGGAGGTCAAACTAAAAAAAAAAAAAGTTGATACAAACTACAGTTGTATTGGACACGCACACAAAAACACAAAAGAGTTTGCTCAATCAAAAAAACAAACATATATAGTTCACGTTTTTTATTAAAATGTATAAGGATTGTTTTGTTATAGCGAAATTTTAAATTAATATGAGTGGGATATAAGTCATTTAGGCAACACGATTTGAGGAAGAACCTAAATAGTGGCTAGAAATGACCGACCAGGCAGGCAGAAGTGTGCTTTCCTTATCTCACAAGTCATGGAAGGGTGGGATGGGGGACACATAAGTGTGGGGTAGGAACTGTGGAATCAGGCAGGGGTGTAAGAATTTAGGATATAGTCTTGTTATTTTAAAGAAGGTGTAACATGATTATTTAATTACATTTAATGGCAACCAGTAAGCTGCATTTAGCACCATGCTGCAAATACACATTAAAAACTTTAAAGAATGGTAATATAACTTGACCATAGTTTTTAGTTACACAAATATTTGTAAGACGTAACATGAAAGTTTTTCAAAGTGAGATGTACAGATGTTTTAAAATGTAACATGAAAGTTTTTAAAAGTAAGATGTACAAATGTTTTAAAATGTGACATGAAAGTTTTTCAAAGAAAGATGTACAAATGTTTTAAAATGTAAATGAAAGTTTTTCAAAGTAAGATGTACAAATGTACAAATTCACATAAACCGGTTAAAAAGAATTTCCCCAGGAACAGAGTGTTTGTACTGACAACCATGTGTCAGTGGCAGGCCGATTTATGCGACATGCAAGGGCTGGCGACGTACAATGATGGGTTAAAGTATCTGCTTGCGGTGATTGATGTTTTTTCCAAAAAGGCCTACGCGTGTGCGTTAAGAGACAAGACTGGGGTGGCAGTGGGTGTGCGTTTGTATGTATGTATGTGTCATGCCCTGCTCGTCGGCTCCTCATGTGTGCCACGCCCCCTGAATTCCCACGTGTGCTTCCCTGATCGTTTCCAGCGTTGTCTGATTTCTTTGCTTAGTCTCGTTGTATTTAAGTCCTGGTCTGACCTGTTCCCTTTGTCTGTCATTGTGGATTCGGCGTGGGTGAATGTTTCCTGGTCCTGTCGTCCAAATAAACCCCCGTTAGCCCTGAATAACCGCCTGTTTTCAAGCAGAAACTGCAGTGTTAAAGGGTCCAACAATATCAAGGCCAAGTTTCTTCCATGGTCCATCAGGCAGCGGGACTGGTTGCAAAGGAGCAGGGTGAATAGAAGCTGTTTTATCATTAACCTGGCAGAGTATACATGAAGCAATGCAAGACTGAACTTGTGAGTCCATCTTTGGCCACCAGTAGAGGTCGCGCAGACGTTGCTTTGTGCGGACGATTCCTTGATGACTCTCATGTGCAAGCATGATCAGTGCGTGTCGTAAGGAGAGTGGCACGATGAGTCTTGAGCCTCTGAGGATGTAGTTATCCTTGACGGAGAGCTCATCTCTGATCTTATAGTATAGGGCTAGTACACCACTTACTGATTTAACCGATGGAGGCCAACCACTTTCAAGTTGTGAGCGCAGGGCTGACAGTTCAGGACAAGAAGAACAAGCAGAGTTGAAGTCAGCCACTGGAAGGGAGCTTAGGACAGCAGAAATATGTGCCACCATCTCGGGTTCTGAATCTGAAATAGAGTCAGGAGGCGCAGGCAGGGGAAGGCGCGAGAGACAATCAGCCGTATAGTTCTGGGAGCCTGGTCGATAGACAACATCATAGTCAAAACATAGCAGGCGTGCAGACCAGCGGGCAACCCGCATACCAGCCCGACCGATTCCCTTTGTGCTGAGCAGTGTTGTCAATGCCTGGTGATCTGTGCGGAGAGTAAAACGACGTCCCCACAGGTATGTTCTCCATTTTTCTGTAGCCCACACACAAGCAAGTGCTTCTTTTTCAACAGTCGAGTATTTCCTCTCCGTTTCAGTCAGTGTGCGGGAAGCGAAAGCCACAGGCTTCTCTGTGCCATCAGGTTGTACTTGTGCAAAGACAGCTCCAAGTCCATAGTCACTTGCATCTGTGGAAATTACCGGTCGTAGAGAAGGGTTAAAAAGAGCAAGCGCAGGACTGTCCACAAGAAGTTGCTTAACTTCCTCAAAGCTGCTTTGTGCTGCAGGAGACCATGTAAATGTGTCTTTTTCACTGACACAGGCACGCATAGGAGCCACAACCGTCGCAAAGTTAGGCAGAAACTTTGAATACCAGGACACTAGGCCCAGAAACGATCTCAGGGCAACAGCGTCAGATGGAGGAGGGGCTTTCAGGACAGCATTAATGTGTTCTTGGTCAGGAGAATGCCATCTACAGTAATGACATGACCTAGGAAGCGTAGGGAGGTTTTTCCTGAAGTGACATTTGTTCTCATTGAGAACCAATCCAGCCTCCTTCAGCTTTTGGAGGACAGCGTTGAGGTTCTGGTCATGCTCAACAGGGGAGTTGCCATAGACAATAAGGTCATCCAAATAATTTTGAACACCTGGAAGACCGTTGAGAATGTCAGCCATCATTTTCTGGAAGGCTGAGGGGGCTGATGTGAGGCATAAGGAATTCTGCAGAATCGGAACAGACCATCATGTGTGATGAATGCTGTAAGGTCTCTGCTATCTTCATGAAGAGGCAACTGGTAGTATGCATTAGCCAGATCGATTGTAGAAAACAGCTTTGCACCTTGTAATTTGCAAGCAGTTCATCCACATGAGGTAGAGGGTAGCAATCTGTGACCACAGCCTTGTTTGGTTCACGGAGATCTGTGCACATTCGTATTCCACCAGTTTTCCGTCCTGTAACTACAATAGGCGAAACCCAAGGTGATGCATCAATTTTCTCAATCACACCAGCTTTCAGCAAGCGGTCAAGTTCAGCTGAGACAGAAGCTCTTACAGCAAAAGGCAGGCGTCGTAATTTCTGGCGTACTGGTTTAACAGTGGGGTCAATTTTCACCTTATGCACAAAGTTTTGTGCACAACCAATGTCTGGAGTAGTAGGGATGCAGGAAGCGGTTGAAACAGTCACACAGCTAACAGCACTAGCAGTAGGGATACAGGGAGCAGATGCAGAGTTTGTGGTAAACACGGGAGGGAGGGTAGTGTTACCTTCAATGCAGATGCTTAGGCTTTCATGAGATCTCTTCCTAAAAGAGAAGTGCCCTTCTTCACCACGTAAAATGTAACTGGGGCAGTGAGAACTCCTCTACTCACTTTGACTTGTAGGCAACCAAGCACAGGAATTCTCTTCCTTGTGTAAGTCACTAGCTGACTAACAGGTGGAAGTAGTGGTGTGTCATTGAAATACTGAACATAGATGTGGTGTGGCAAAATAGATACTCCTGATCCTGTGTCAACAACCATTTCATGCTCTTTGGTAAGAGAAGCAGGAGTACTGATATTGATTTTGCATGTAAGTGTATGTGGTGCATGGCAAGTGTTGTTTAAGTATAGCACAGTCAGTTTAGGTAGCTGAATCTCACGTACATCACTTGTCTTGGATGAGCGACAAACACGAGAAAAATGTCCAACTTTATGGCAAGACTTGCAAGTTGCTTTGGCTGCAGGACACTGAGAAGAATTAGCCAGATGTGTGTTAGAACCACACCTGAAACAGCTGCGGGAAGATGTAGTGGAGGCATTGAATGGCTTATTAGGATGAATGTGCTGTGTGTATTTCTTTTTAGTGAATTGTGAACGAGGTTGTACAGCTTGCACTGAGACACTGTCCTTTCCTGCTATTGTTTTTGCTTGTTGAACAGCAGATTCTACTTGTGATGCGAGTGTTAAGGTTTTGTCCAGTGTCAGATCCGATTCGAGCAGGAGCCTCTCTCTTATTCACATGTTCAATCAGCTGATCACGGATCATCTCATCGGTTTTATCATCAAATCCACATTTTGAAGCGAGATCACGCAATACGGCCGCATACTGTATAATAGTCTCGTGAGGTGCTTGTTTTCGCTGTCTGAGGGTATGTCGTTCCACAACAACGTTTACTTTAGGTGTATAATGTTTCTCTAAAGCAGTGACAGCAGAGTCAAAGGAGTCACCTGTATCTGGTAGCGAGTAGAAAGTCCGTTGTCCCTCGGCTCCGAGACAGTGGAGTAGCGTAGCTCTCCTGCGCGCTTCAGGCCAAGCATTTCCCGTTGCATTAATTACCAGTAGGTAGTTCTTGAAAATCCGCATCCACATGTCGAAAGGTATCGGGGGCTCTCCCGGGCACGGCAAAAACATCGGAGGTGCAGGCACGTTTCCAGCCATGGTGAGTCAGCAAAAAAAAGAAGAGGTGAAAAACACAAAACTCGTCGCCAGAAATGTAGTGTAGCACTCGAATAACCAGGCCAGAGAATATACAAATGCTGTTAAACGAAATGCTATTTACTTAACAAGCATTACATCAAAAACATCAAGGTAGCACAGCAGTAACGGATGTTCGTATTCGTCTCACTCTACTCATCACACTTCTTCCTTTCTCGTCTCTACAGTGTCTGCCTTTCGACACTGCCACCTAGTGTTCTAAGGTTGTAATAAGTCAGTGAACACAACAGCTAGGTTTGCTAAAGCTAACTTTAGCGGTGCGCCCTTATCCAACCTCCAACCTTGGATAAGGTGAGATGCTTTTATTGTCACTGTGAAAATACAATGAGATGTAATTTGGAGCAAGCCTGTAGACGCCATAGTAAGCATAAAACTACAGACTAACACTTACAGAGTATAAATACAGATAAAATACATATAAAAGCTAAAGATACATAGACCAAAAATAAAAAAGAATAAAAATAAAGAAAAAATTCTGGTGCTAGAAGCAAAGAAACCAGTAGCACATTGTCAGATATTACACAACAAAAGCGTAGCATTGAAAAGCTCCAGGCCGCTGTGCCTGCATGCATTGCCATTTTGGTTTTTGACTCTGTTTACGTTGGAGTTGGATGAGTCAGATGGCTGAAGATAGATTACATCACTGCCATCTAGCGGTCAGGGGTATAAATGCCAACAGAAAATGAAAAAGTCTGACAAATTTTTGAGCTGATTAGCTGTGAATTTTGTAAAACAGCAGAGGCGGTTGGCTGGAGATGCACTAATGATCGGCTTGCAGGTAGTAGAACAATGACCAGCTGAGTCTTTCCTCAGTGTTTTTAAATAGCAAAGGGTATCATAACACACTTTAGAGTACTTGGTGCTTCACTCATTCTTCTATCTTGGTGCCATGTTTCACCATCTCTATCAGTGTCATCAGCATCAGTGAAAAGGTGTCTGGGATGCTGACCTTAGAAGCAGAATTTCAAAGAAGAGCTGAGGAAAGGGGGGCAAAACACCTCCCTTTGAAAACCTCTGAACACTGGGGATAAGAGCCTTAATGAAGGAAAGATCAGCAATTTGCTGTGAAGCACTTAAACTTGGCATAAGAAAAGAGAGACAACATAGCAGAGAATGGTTTCAATCCATCGACCTCTGGGTTATGGCCCAGCACACTTCCTCTGCGCCTGCGTCGGGGCTGGGTGAGTGTTTTCTTAGTGTGTCCACTTTAAACAGCAAAGGGGCTCTGGACACACATAATGGTACTTAGTGCTTCTTTTCAGAGACCCCTAGGTTATAAAGCCCCTGTGAGGTGCAGCATGAGCCTTCCTCAAGCGATGCCTGATTTAACCATGACAAGCAGGTAAAAGCTGTTGGCCATAGACAAAGTGAGACCCAGCAGAGGACATGGCCGTTCTAAGCCTCAGACCTGGTATGGTGATGAAGCTTCCTGTTACACTTTCTACTGCCTTGGTTCATCGCAACAATCAATATGATAAAGAGAAGGAGTCATCCTAGATGGGACCCAAACCCACCCCTCCACTTTGGGATCCCCAGTACATAATGGGGGGGGGGGGGGCATAATGAATTCTGAAGGTCCCCGTAGCCCTGGGAAGATGCCCAGTACGGAAATGACAGATGCTAAAATAAATGCTAAAAACTCAAATCAGTGTCAGTGTTTGTTATAGACACCTAATGTAGCTGCAGAGGAAAGCAGAATGTTGTATGACGACATCAGGATTATGAGTAATAAAAATGATGTGGTGGTTATGGGTGATTTTAATTTACCAGGGATACAGTGGGACACAGTCTCTGGCTCTTCTGTAAATGAACTGGAGATGGTGGAAGTGGTACAGGATTGTTTTTTTACTCAGTTTAACTGGGGGGAGCAACCCCGGTTAGGTACTATTAAGCAGCATTTAGTGATACATGTTGTCATGTGTTGTGCGAGACGTATTAATAAATCTTATTCGTTTTGTATTTTAGATACAAGCTGGATCCAGTCACCAGCCAAACGGCCCGGCGCATCTTTGAGACGGCCACCAAGGACTTGAGTGACCAGAAGTCGTCCTTGGTGGCCGATTACCTCACGCATTCCACTGCAACGGCTGACAAGCACTACCGGATAAAAGTCATGGAATGTGGTGCTGGCCAATAAGCTGCTGAAGAAGCTGGCAGGTGACTCAAGGTAGGCATGTTTTCCGTTTGTCAACATTCACTTACCAACATCAAGACACAAAACCAAAGCCCTCACCACTGAACAATAACCGTAAAACTTTGTGTGTTTTTTTTTATCCCAGCGCTGACTCCGCAGAGGAAGGATCCAGCTGTTCTGCCCATGGCGCCGCACGGGATGCTGCCCTGGCGTCCAACCAGCAGATGGATCTCCAGGCAGCATTCCATCAGCTCCTTCGAATCCACCCCGTGACCCTGGATGGCGACATCCCAGACAAGACTGTAGGGACACAGGTCGGGCCAGTTTCAGCGACAGCTCTGAGTGCTGGCTGAAGGCCCAGATGAGGATGCGTGTCCAGCATGTCCTGAGTATTGTTTGTAGCACTAATTTTTAAAGCACTTTACTGATAAGCAATCCTATCTACATAGTCTTCCTAACAACAATTTGCTTTGTTCTTGACAGCACACTTTGGCAGACAGCAGCCCACCGAGTCCCGGGTCGACGCTTGGATAAATGTGAATGGCTGAAGAGTGCTGTAACTTTTTGGTTTGAAAAATAAGAAAAATTTGAATTACAAAATAAAATGTTCTTAGAAAGTAATTTCATGTAACCACTAGTCTTAAAATTAATTACATCCAACAGTACATTTTTTAGTGTAGGTAAGTAGATGGATCGATAAAATTAAATAATTATTACAAATCACAAATAACTATTACAGTCATGGCCAAAAATATTGGCACTTGTGTCAAAAAACACACCCCTTCTCCTAGAAAATTGTTGCAATTGGATAAATGTTAAAATGTTTTCTCAAAATATAAAAAGAGATAATCTTCTGTTTTGCGTCTCATTACAAGCAAACTTGTTTTTTGTTTTTATGTCACTCTAGTATTTGATATCTAATTTTCAGTCTTCTGGCAATATAATCTGGTGAATGGGGAAAGACTTCCAGCAGGGGCTCCGGTTTCCTCCCACAGTCCAAAAGTGCGCAGGGTAGGTTAATTGGCAAATCTGAGTTGTGAGTGTTTGCGCCCTGCAGAGTGTTGACTCCTGCCCAGGGTTGGTTCCTGCCTACGCCTGTTGTTCCAAGGACAGGCTCCGGTCCCCCCCCGCGACCTCAGTTTGGCTTGCTGTCTCCCCGCTTGGTTTTCTTTGGTTTACGTCTTCACTAGCCCCCTTGTTGCTTTGACTTGTGTGTAAGTTATGTATGTGTGATTGTATTGCTGCATAGGGAGTGACTGCTATTTTGTTTTGCAAGTGTGTGTTGGACTCTGTTTATTTGGTTAGGGAGTGAGGTGGAGTGTTTGTCTTTTGGTTTCCTTTTCTTTTGCACTTAGGTGAGATTAGCTGTGGGTCGCACTTGATAGTTGGGGATTTTGTTTGTTATTTTGGCTGTGGTCAGTCCCAAAGTCTTTTGCACTGGGTTATTTGTTCAGTGTCAGTATTATACATGGAAAAAAAATGAAAATACAAAAAATATCCCTTTGTCCACTGGTGTTCCCTTCTTGCCCTCACCCTGTTTGTCCCTTTATCCCATTCCCCTTTCCCGTGAATACTGTTACACTCCAACCCTAGACAGGATATCAAAACAGCATCTTACCTATCGTTTTAAAAGAGATGAGGGATATTAATCATTGACCTTTATCTTTGCTATTTCAGAAATCCGTATCTGCTACCTTGTGACTGGAAGTATACACTGTAAAAAAAAGGCAAAATTTGTCACAGTTTTAAACCATTTTACTACAGTATAATTATTTTTTTCCTCTTATGTTAAATGACAGAAAAGTTTTTATCAAAACTACATTGCATAACTGGCATCGTAGTACTGATTAGCACCGATTCAGGCATCCCGATGAACAAATATGAAATTCATTTAAACTGTGGTACCTTAAATCCGTCAAGTTACCCCGATAAGCCAGTAACCCTGATTCGTAGTACAGGCCACTGATCGGTGTAAACGTATTGTTTAAACGGCGCTGTTGCATTACCAGGGTGAGACGTTGACTTGTTGGTTAGCTATAAAAACAGACGTTAGTGCAACTCCACGTTAATGGTGCGGTCATCATGGCTTATAAATGCTTATTATCGTTCATCATTGTTTGTGTCAGTAACGATAACATAAACACGGGTAGGCACCAGGAGAACATCATTGGCTCTTGCATCGATTACTTTTCCCGTAACACCCTTTAGATTGTTTCCCTGAAGGGCAGCAAACCGACAATTTCGGTGTGATTGAGCTGATCACGTGTGCATGGGGAGGGAATGCGGACCACATGACCTTCCCGGCGAGCTCAGCGCATCCAGCATCGCTTCGCAAATACAATCAAAATGTTTTATCTTTATTCACACTTTCTATCTTTATTCATTATCTCTACGATCTCACTGCTGGACGAATGCCTGGCATTCAGAGCATTCTTTATTAGCCATTTGCCTTTGGATGCAGTTTATTTGCATGCCCCAAAGCTTCCAGGCATCAGTAATTGCTTCCCATGTTACTCCGGTCCTGGGGTCTTCTGTAACTGCCCTTTGGGATTACATATATTCAGCATATGCTTTTGTCCGAAGTGAGGAGAGTTTGGGGTCAGAGCACTTGGGTCTAAGGGACTTGCTCAAGGGCTTAACAATGTTACGATTACTCTGCCATGGGAGTTGAACCAACAACCAAACTGGCAGAGATGGCCAACCTGCTGAGCTCCACACCCGCTGACGATCTCCTTTTCCTGTCTGCTGCAGTCTCCATGGACCTGAGTCCAGAGAAGCACTCTGAACTTGAGGACATCCGGCTGAGGAAAGGAGCCCTTCTGCTGGAGATCCAGAGGCTATCACATTAACAATTACTGGTTGAAAAATGAATTGCTGTTAGTGTCTTAAATCATACTGCTGTAAAAGTAAAATTTACAAGAGAAATCAATATGCTTAGAATATGGGTTAAGATGGAAAATAATCCGTATTATTTGGGTTGTACAACTTTGTACTCCATAATTTTAATATTTTATCACGAAGCCTGAAGAGCAATATGAACTGTATCATGCTTTAAGTAAATTGTCTCATCCTTTATTTGTATTTAACTTCTACAGAACTTTGCAGGCTCATCTAGGATGGAGAATTTCTGCTGCTGAGCGCATTAGAAGAGATTCTCAGAGGGAGATACGAGTCCTAGGTGCCTGACAGAGTTAGGACCGACTCCAATAATTCTGCACTGTCTCCCAGATTAGAGGAAAAAAATGTATTTTACTGAAAATTTCATTTATGAAATTTTACCTTAGACTTGGTCAGCAGCCATGTGGATAAATTTCAGAACTACAGACGGTCTGTGGGTTGGGGGGGACAAGCAGGTTGGCCGGTGGGGGCACGCGGAATGCTCCTGGGGGTGTGGTGGGTGTGCTTATATGATTTACAGGAGCCGAGGCTAACAAAGGCACTAATCTGCACAAACAGCCTCCTGTACGAAGTTTTACATGAAAAGGGGCCATGGGCTTGTTGGCGCCATGTTTCTTAGCAGACTGACTAATACAGCCAACTGGACCGTCTACCTCTTCAAAAACATCAAAATGGGGTCAAAATGGCCCCATCTGTGTTAATTTGCATCATTAATTATGGCATAAATCAATACATTCCAGATGAATTTTAAGGTAATTTCAACAAAAGCCTGTAATATCATTTTCGACCACCATGTGACACCACAAGCCGTTGGAAAACCACTAAGATGTCAATATGAGATTTGGCAGAACTGAAAATATGATGTTAAATGTATCACAGTGCAATAGTTTTAAAAATAAATCAATGACTTTGCATGACAATTTTATGTGTTTTGTCAAATAAAAAACCTGAAGTATCTGAACAATTTTATTTGTTTTGCCAAATAAAAAACCTGAAGTATTTGAACTTGAACTGATACTGAGCAAAATATTACCTCTTACTTATATGAAGGTTCGCATTATCTATGATGTAGAATAAAAGACACAAGTAAACAATCCATTTCTTTGTTTTAAAGAAACAGATTAGCTAAGAAAACCAATTCCCACCCTGTGGAATCAATGTGCATCAGCTGTTTGTGGCCACTGCCCCGTGCACAATCTGCCACTGAAGATCCACCGTGTGCTTCTCAATGGGGGGCTTGTACAGGGACCTCCAACATCCCCGCGGGGAAGATCCAGGCCTCAACAAACCTGACCACCTAGAATCCGCCAGTCCACTCAGTGCCCGAAAATGCAGCACTTTAACACAAGCCTGGTACAGACCTTTCTTAGACAAATCTCTAAGAGCCACCTGCTGAAGAGACACGAAAGAGAGCAGCAAACCCACCTCCTCCCGATGACCCTCTACAGCAGGAGGGAAAAATGGGGACTACTGCCTCCTCCCAACTCAAGCACATTCTTAGTTGCCTCTGGTAGCGTGCAGACAATGTCCTCCAAAGCTCTCTGAAGAAGTCTGGGGGAGGGGGAAACATTTCCGCATGTAGGGGGCCAGTGGCATTTAATTATTTACAGAAAATTCCATAGAGCCAATGTAGGAACCTGAGGTCAGTTTAACACAGGTCACTGTCCGTGGTGCTGAAACCTTTACTTGATGGGCTGGTCCTGAACGAATACAATGGCTGGCCAGCGTGCCTCACTATGTGTTTCCACTGACTGACACCTTCACATGTAATGTGATTGTTAACAATGAGGAACATTTTACAAGTTACTACAGGAAGCAATATTTACATGCCTGTAGCTTTCATTTCTCACCACAGAAAACCCAAAAAAAAAGAAATAAGAAATACATTCATGTTATATCCAATATATTACTTCATCATTTAAAATCACAAAACATATTTGACTGTTAATCTCTATGTTTTAATAATTTCAATAGCATTGCGTGATTTGCTTAATTTTTTCAAAAGCCACTGTGAAAGCGAAATTTAAAGAAGTTTGGTCCCCTTACCCCTAGCATTGGGTAAGAGAGCCGAGGGCTGCTGGGATTGTTCTCAATGTCTTGTTGGTGCCGTGTGGGTTGTGCTGCACAAACAGCTTCAAGTTATGAGATAACATGAGCAGATGCGTCATTAGTGCTACACAAGATATTGTCATGACCTGGCTCAAGGCCATAAGAAAAAGTGGACCAGTGTTAAATCACTGTGACCTCACACCTCTTCAGATTGCAAGCCCATTTAAATGGCACAGAGGTACACAATGGGTGGCCTGTATCTGCCTCACTTAATGTGCACCAAAGACCTCATATGAGAACCACAAGAGCCACCCCAGATTTACCCACCATCATGAGAAAGACTGCCTTAATCATCTCATCGGTCCATTCCGTTATATTGGGGATTGTTGAGGATTTCAAATGCCTTAATATTACCCTCATGGCAGTTGAGTCCCACCATCACAGCCTTAAACTGTTTATTATTCACCTTTGGCAATTCCACTCTATCTCCTAGCAGAGAGAGTCGGGTTTGCGGGGTAAAGTAAAGCCTAGCCATTTGTCCAGGAGACCAAGAACTCTACCCCAAAATGGATATACCTGAGAGCACTGCCACAGCATGTGTAAATAAACCCCCACCTGCCTTCTAAAATTCCAACACTGATCAGTATTAATTAGTCCAGTTCTATTTAGTCTAACTAGTGTCCAGTACTATCTGTGTATAATTTTATACTGAATAAATTTAGCTTTTACTTCCCTAAAATATTTCCCCACTCTAGAAAGTATTCTTGACCATTCATCTTCTGCATTTTAACACTTGTGACTCAATGCCTCAGTTGCAAAAACTTCCAAAAACTCCCTCCTCCTCCTACATCATACTTACTCTTTAAGTCTGATTATGACATAAACATCCCATTTACGAATAAATCCCAGAGAGTTTTCACCCCTTTGGGTTGCCATTGTTTCCATACTTTTTACTATTTGTATTTGAGGATTGTGCCAAATTGAGGAATATGGCTGCATGTCATGTGATACTTTAAGCTTCTTATGTATTTTGATCCATATATTTCTCGAAAAAGATATTATCGGGTTTGTGTTTCTTATATTGTCCCCCCATTGTGACAGAATGTGCAGAGGTTGAAATAGTGAAGCCAAATTGCTCTCGATAGCTATCCAGTCCACATCAGAATTCACATTCTTCCAGTGATAGTAGAGTTTGGCTATTTCAAATGACATGCTATATAATCTAACATCTGGCAATCCTAGACCTCCCTTGTCTCTGGGCGAAGTAATTTTAATCCTAGGTTTATTCTTTCCCAACAAAAATCTTTTACTATACTCTCGTACTGTTCAAATATCCTTTCCGGAATATTAAATGGAAGCATCATAGAGAGATAATTAACTTGAGGCACCACAACCATTTTAGTAACATTAACCTTCCCCCCATAAGGATAATTTCAATGCTTTCCATTTGTCCATATTAGGTTTAATTTTGTTCAATGAGGGTTAAAAATTCTGAATTATTATTTTGTCAATATATAAACTCAACAGATTTAAATTTCATGGTTATAGTTCAATTTTATGTTATATAAACAAAATAATTTTAATACAGTGCATTTTTTTTATTAATTCAACAGCACCCATGTTCAATCCACTTAAGTTTGGAAGGTGTATTGGAAGGTAACGCAGATATTTCTTAAGTGGGCATCCAGAGATATCGTCTCCCCTCCAAGCACCCCTTTTCTCCACTAGTTCTGTATGGAGCTCAACAGGAGGAATGGAGAGGTAGATAAAGGGGTTAGTCTCAAACATAATGTAATAAAAAATAAAGAGTAAATACAAGCGCCATGAAGCAGTATTGAGTTCCAGCAGGCCTTGACTTACAGTAAAGGAATTGTAAGGCAGACATGCTAACAAAACAGCTTTACATTCCCAATTCCAAACCATTAATGGGCAACCTTAGAGTGACGACGGCTAAAAAAAACCTTAGCTATAAGCAGGAATGAAACATTGTGAAAAGCCAAGACTCCACATGAAGGTAAATTTGATCCTCCGCCTATCGCAGTAGATGCGTTCCAGACCCATCAGCGATAGGTGAAAATCCACGATACAGAAGGATCATATAATTTTTTTTTTAAGTTTAAGCCTTAAAATACCCCTCCCACATGCTTTAAACATATGTAAACTCATTAAAACACATATATCGGGCTATGTTAAATGTCGGGCTAAGGATATGAGTAACATAATAATAATAATAATAATAATAATAATAAAATAATAATTTTTAATATGTATACACACACACAACTTTCTCTCTATATATGTAATGGAATATATAAAAATAAAAACATATATGGCTCTTACACATTCTTTTCATCCTTCTTCATGTAGCGTACTGTTGATTCATTCAAACCATAATGGCGAACGCCGTCCGCATAACGCTTTCCTTCCCGAAGCACATCCAGAAGTTTTACCTTCTCCTGAATGGTCAACGTCTTCCATCGTAGGGCTTAGAACAAAACGAAAACAATCGGACCACAAACAATGTACGGGATACGCAGAGAATTGTGAGGCGTCGGAGGAAAATCCGCGATATAGTGGGGAATCGCTGTAATGTGAATTCTGCCAATCCTGGTTTTCAGCACCATGGACAGAAACCTGTCGTTTATAGGGACCTATTATGCCCATTTTCACTGTTCATAATTGGATTTTTATGGTCTGCTAGAATAGATTCACCCTTTTGATAGGTGATATCCTAGAATCCAATATATTATTGCAGGGCTGTTTTCATTTGATGTTAACCAAATGTGATATATTTATTTTTACTTTTGATATCTCGTCCTTTTCCCCTTATCTGATAAGAGCCGCTGTCCGCTGAGACAAGCTGGTGTGTTTTTACTGCTCACTGAAAAGTGGGTGGTGCGGACATTGTGTATTACATCACACTATGAGACAGTCACTGATTGGTGGGCTCTGAGGGGGCAGTGTGACCTGAAAATCATCCATCAATCAACCCAGGATGGGGGGCCAGCCCATCGCAGGGCACACTCACACACCATTCACTCGCACATGCTCTCCTACGGGCAATTTAGCAAGTCCAATTAGCCTCAGCATGTCTTTGGAATGTGGGGGGAAACCAAAGTACCCAGAGGAAACCTCACGACGACATGGGGAGAACATGCAAACTCCGCACACATGTGACCCATGCGGAGACTCGAACCTGGGACCCAAAGAAATGCTAACCACTGTACGGCTCCTGAAAATCATGAACCATTTTAAATATTGAAGTATTTTTGAAATATTTATTAATTTTAAATATTTATTAAATCAAAACATTTAATGTTCTTGAGTTTTTGCCTCAAGAACCATTTGTTGTATTTTTTGAGCCCACTAGATGGTGCTCTTGGCATGCTTTGGGGCAGCGCTGTGGGGCAGCGCTGTGGGGCAGCGCTGTGGGGCAGCGCTGTGGGGCAGCGCTTTGGGGCAGCGCTTTGGGGCAGCGCTGTGGGGCAGCGCTTTGAGCCCAATTATGAATTGAATGCAATCAAATCAGCAAATACAGCAAATGGCTCATGGGGCATCATTTTTGTCCATCACTAGTTAGTTTAGTAAACTGGGCAATCGATAAGTCCCACCTCCTGCCAATTTTGAGGCTTCACTTCTCCACTTTATTCTATTTACAAATGCTACTGGCCCCTGTACAGCACACTGGGCTAACTAGAGGCAAGCCACAACATTGATGCCTTTCTACCACCAGTAATGCCTCCTCACCTTGATGTCCACGTTGTACTGGTCCATCTCCGACAGTTTTGCCACGGTATTCTTCTCCAGCACATCCAGCTGCTCCTTGAGTTTCCGACAGACGATGTCCTTCTCAGTCACGCCCCTCTTTACGGAGGAAAGTGTCGGACCTGTATACAGAAACACTACCTCTAAGCAAGACCCTTCACCTGCAATTGCTTCATCCTGGGACTGACAATCTACATCTAAGCCCTGCAAGGAAGTCCTCCAACTTGCAGGGAAAACTGCAAGGGGGTTGGTGGCAGGGTTGGCACTCCAGCCACCGGAAAAAAATGTACACTGTTCCATTCCATTCGGACTAGTGTGATGCTGAGGTGTCACCCGCTGCACGACTACACTCAGGTTCTCATCACTGAGGTGGTTCGTGTGGAGGGTGCAGCAACGCGCTGTATCAGCAGGGGGCCCTTACATTAACAACCCTAAGTGCACCTCGAGGTTATATGGTAAGTATTTTCTTGTTGACATGTGAGAGGGAGGGCTGTGACAGATAACCTGGCCCCCACAATCCCCCACTCCACCCAAACCCTACAGAGCCGAGATGAGTTGGTAGCCGACTTGTGCCCAGAACTTCTGGAAACTCCTGTACTGCTGGAAAAGCCTTCCAGGGGGGTTACATCTGAAAGCTGGCTGAAAGAACGCCAAGATTCTGCATTGCTGTCATCGAAGCAAAACTGTCGACTGCCTCCAAGCCTTTTACTCTAAGGTGAATAATGTAGCTAAAATACAGATAGATGTATTACAAGTGGGTGCATCCAAACTTTTGTCTGGTAGTGTACACCTACATTTTAGAAGCACAAGAAGCATGTACCACCCATGTGCCACCATGACATTTAAGTACTTCAAGAATGACTGCAGGGGGGTGGGGCGCCAGGTAACGCAGGGAGAAGCAGGGAGATCAGACTCACCAGACCTACTGTTCAGCCCCATGTTGCATAGGATCTCCTTGCATCTCTGCTGCTCCACAATCAGCTGAGAATGTTTCCTCTGCCCCTCCTGCACAAAAACAGGCCAAACTCCCTCAGAAAGCTGGAGAATCCTGAAATAAACCCTCCCTGGAAACTTCACCCTATCTATCTATTGCTTTTATAGTAAATTCCCCCCCAAAAAAACTGCACATTCTCCAGGAAAGGTGTGAAGAACAGTCTCTCCCTTGGTTGCCAAAATCTGAAGACTGCTAATCAGACAGGAGTGGCACAGCTGTTGTATAACGCACAGCAGACATAACGCCAGATCACATGGAAAAAGAACCGTGTTGAATCTATTTATCAGTGTTGCAGCTGGTGCTCGTCCCATAGCTGCTGGGATCTTGGACGGCAGCGGAGGAAGGCCGCAGACCTCAAGCTGCCGCTGCAGGGCGTTGACCTCCAGCAGGCAGCTGTCCTGCTTCTGACTGATCAGTTCCAGCTCTCCCTTCTGGATGCTCCTCTTGCTCTGGACGTCCCTGAGTCGGTCAGAGATCTGCTTGTGCTTGTCTCTCTGAAATTAAACAGTGGTCTTATGAGTCCTGAGGGCGGGAATATTGTCGCTGTGGACACAAGCATGTGTACCATTGACATCTGAAAGGAAAACGTGCGTCTCTGATAGTGCGATTTCAACAGCTGGCTGTTCCTCGTTCCTGAAGGGGAATGCAGTCGGTCGGGGCAAACAGGTGCAGGACGGCCTGGTCCTCACCACAGCCTCCAGCTCCAGCTCCAAGCTCCTCTTCTTGGCCTTAAGCTTGATGATGTCCTCTTGTTCTTGGTTCCTCTGATTCAGCAGCTCCTGTCGCCTCCTCCACTCCCACTCCATCTTCCTCTGACGCTCCAGCTCCTGCTTAGCAGCCTGCAGGGGACACACACATGATCACGACCAAACACACACACACACACACACACACACACACACACACGCGCTAATCACAGGTCGCACACGTTCACACACAAGCTAAACCAATAACCAAATACATGCTGTCAAACCTTCCCAGCCATTCAGAGATGTACATAAACGGAGTTTCACCAGTAAACTAGTTTAATTAGTTATAATGCTGTATTTGCCCAACACAGGGTTACAATAATGAAGTTTTATTAACTTCCAGCCAATTATCACAGGGGGGCCTGGAGTCTATCCAGGACAGCACAGGGCACCAGGCTGGGGGGGTACACCCTGGACGGGATGTCAGCCCATCGCAGGGCACAAAACATGCACTTACACTAGAACCTCGCACTGCAGAGAATTTAAAGGCACCAGACCACCTAAGGGCATGTTTTTGGAGGAAGGCCACACAACACTGGGGAGAACATGGAAACTCTCAAAGAGTGGAGGTGGGATTCCAACCCCCAGCTCTGAAAGGTATGAGGCAACAGTGCTGGTGAATCGCCAACAACATTAATTTGCTAAACCCAAATGGGCTGGGACTGGACCAATGACCAAAGAGCGACTGCCTAACCCCAAGTACAATGCTAGCATTCCATACTAGAAAGACTGACCTCCTTGCGTTCCAGCTCCTTTAAGCGCTCTTCCTCCTTCTGCCATTCCAGCTCGCGTTGCCTCTCCAGCCGCCGCTCCTGCTCCTGTTGCCGCCTCCTCTCCTGCTCCCGCGCCTCCTGCTCACGCCGCTCCTGCTCCTCCCGGGCCTTCTGGGCCCGCCTCTCTTGCTCGCGCCGCTCCTGCTCCTGTAAGACCTGCCGCCGCCTCTCCAGCTCAGCGTTTCCCCCGCTGGAAGTTCTCCTTTAGCTTGTCCTCGAACGAAACTGCAAGGAGGGCCATGCACACGCACACGTGGTAACCATGGCAATAGGGGCAGTGACCTTTGACCTCCTGCAATTCAATGTGAATCAGGTGATTCTTTGTAAAGATACTAAGAACGGCACATCACTAATACACACTTGTGTCACCAAAAACATTCACTAGCTGAAGGTGCCTGTCTTTGTGTGTGTGTGTGTGTGTGTGTGTGTGTGTGTAAATCCGTCTGTCCGTTCTACTAATGCTACCATTACTCTTTGTCTTCTGGGGTGGTTCAACTTGAATTTCTTCAGGGACGATGGTGCGATTCAAAGGAAGCAATTCCCCCTGCTTCCCCGTTCTGCAAAATACAACATGCCTCCGTGTAGGTAGAAGGTGCTAGAACCTGAGACTCTGAGTCAGGCTACACAGGAACAACCACCATACAGCTTCCCGTGCTCACTCATCAGGAGTCCCTTAGCTGGGCTCAGTCGAAGTATCTCAGTGTATGGGGACACTCTCCCTTTCTGTGATTCCAGATGGGTCAATGTCCAGCCTGACACAGCATATTCAACCCCCCCCGCCTTTCCCCATTCATTACATATAACTATGGAAAAAAGTTAGAGACCATAGCACCAATTTTTGTTTCACTCAGTTCTCCTTTATGGGTATGGATCTGTGAATAATGTTTTTTTTCTTTTGCAAACTGCAGCCTGGTTCTTTCCTGCTTCTCATTAATGAAGGGCTTCTTCCTTGCTTTATGGGACTTCAGCCCTGCTTCTATGAGCCTGTTATGAACTGTCCTAGCAGTGCACCTCACACCTGCACTTAACGTTTCCACCAAGTACAGGTCACTTGAGGTCATGATTCATGAGGCACTGTCGGATAAGTGAACGGGCATCTCAAGCATTGGGAAGTCGTTTCCACCCTTTACCCTGGCTGCTTTCTGGCCTTTCTCAGTGTCTCCCGTTTCACCATATTCTTGTACACTTGCGTACTTAGAACCTGGAAGCAACCTGACGCTCAGCGTACCTTTCTGCCAGCAAAACCAGCTTTAAACAAGCAGATTTTTTTTCCAGTATAGAGTGGTCTCAATTTTTTTCCAGAGCTCTATTTACTGCTCTGCCGGGTTCACCGATTGGCCACCGGCGGCGGCTGTCTACCTGACGGAGGGGGGCACCAGGTCCCCGGGAAGCGTGAGGGGCAGCGGCTGTCCGGCCTTCGCCATGTCCACCAGGTGCATAGCCAGGATGAACTCCTCCCCTGTCAGCTGGCCGTCCTTGTCCACATCTGCCAGGTTCCTTGGGAGAACATGTGGGAAGGTCAGTAATCGAACCGGGTGCACAGATGGCGAAGACCAGCATAACTTCACCCAGACCATGAGGGGTCCAATTTAAAAAACCAAACTAACCTACAAAAAAATGACAACTTACCCCGAGTTTTGTCCAACTGTAGGCTAATGCAAGTGTTCCAAGCATGTTTAAGGTATGCTAGGCTAGGCTATGAAGTTTGTTAGGTGAGCTGTAATAATAAAATGTATTCTCACCTAACAATATATTTTTTAGCAGTATTTTGAGAGACAGACATATAAAAAACAAAATGCCTAATTTTGGCATTTTAAAATGGCTAATAATAATAAAATAATAATTTTTAATATGTATACACACACACAACTTTCTCTCTATATATGTAATGGAATATATAAAAATAAAAACATATATGGCTCTTACACATTCTTTTCATCCTTCTTCATGTAGCGTACTGTTGATTCATTCAAACCATAATGGCGAACGCCGTCCGCATAACGCTTTCCTTCCCGAAGCACATCCAGAAGTTTTACCTTCTCCTGAATGGTCAACGTCTTCCATCGTAGGGCTTAGAACAAAACGAAAACAATCGGACCACAAACAATGTACGGGATACGCAGAGAATTGTGAGGCGTCGGAGGAAAATCCGCGATATAGTGGGGAATCGCTGTAATGTGAATTCTGCCAATCCTGGTTTTCAGCACCATGGACAGAAACCTGTCGTTTATAGGGACCTATTATGCCCATTTTCACTGTTCATAATTGGATTTTTATGGTCTGCTAGAATAGATTCACCCTTTTGATAGGTGATATCCTAGAATCCAATATATTATTGCAGGGCTGTTTTCATTTGATGTTAACCAAATGTGATATATTTATTTTTACTTTTGATATCTCGTCCTTTTCCCCTTATCTGATAAGAGCCGCTGTCCGCTGAGACAAGCTGGTGTCTTTTTACTGCTCACTGAAAAGTGGGTGGTGCGGACATTGTGTATTACATCACACTATGAGACAGTCACTGATTGGTGGGCTCTGAGGGGGCAGTGTGACCTGAAAATCATCCATCAATCAACCCAGGATGGGGGGCCAGCCCATCGCAGGGCACACTCACACACCATTCACTCACACATGCTCTCCTACGGGCAATTTAGCAAGTCCAATTAGCCTCAGCATGTCTTTGGAATGTGGGGGGAAACCAAAGTACCCAGAGGAAACCTCATGACGACATGGGGAGAACATGCAAACTCCGCACACATGTGACCCATGCGGAGACTCGAACCTGGGACCCAAAGAAATGCTAACCACTGTACCGCTCCTGAAAATCATGAACCATTTTAAATATTGAAGTATTTTTGAAATATTTATTAATTTTAAATATTTATTAAATCAAAACATTGGGCAGTATACATGTTATAGGTACTTATTAATGAATAAGCAATATAATAAGATTCAATTTTGCTTTCACTACTTAAAGCGCCAGAACATCGTATTTGAAAAATTCAACAGCAATATCCCTTACCAGAAATCAGGAACAGGTTAAGAAAATCCACAGACTTCGTCGCGAGCAGTTTAATATACGAACTATTTCCTTCTACCCAACTCCACACACAGCTCGCGCTTGTGTCTAATGCGCAGTGATACGAGTAGTGTACTTCGATAGAAGCCCGACATTTCTACGGCTGATATTTCCAAACCTGAACAACTCCCAGCAGAACTTTGATGAATAGATAGCATTAAGGCCCCTCTAAAATATCTTTTTATAGTTTTGGGGTGAACCTCCCATTTAAACGAAGTACATGGTGGTGCTCATGAATTTGAAAGCCTAGATGCCTCATCTCGCTTTTCCACAACGAGTCAGCAGCGCCACCATCTTGGAGCGATAATTAGACATAAACAAGCAACAGATGTAGATGGAAAGATCTTTTAGCCATAACTTCTTTACTAATTAACGCATTTATATCTTACAATTATGTAGAATAAATAAACAAGCCCACCACTACTGCCCCCCCCCCAAATTTATGTAGTATTGCTCATAGTATTCTCAACAAAAACTAATGCTAGTATCCCGTCAGTGTCACAGGCAAGTAAACATGTTATGTATCTTATTTGACCGTACCGCAGATTTTTTTACCTGTGAAATGTGGTTCCCTGTTTTCTAGTTTTAACATTCCTCATGTTGTTGCAGTTTCGAAAATAGTCGGTTCACTAAGTCATATCTATGAATCCTCTATTTCACAATTACCATGCCAACATCGCGTATCGCCCAAGGAGGCACACAGGGTTTCAAATCTATGGCGGTGCTGCCTACACTACTACCAGTCACATGACACAGGAGCTACCGAATACCCGCCAATCGGGAGCCGGCTAGATCAACCACGCCCACCCGTCACATAGAGGAGAGTGAGGCGAAAGAAGCGAATCAGTTTAAAAATGTCACCATTAACGCGGTATTTAGTAGTCTGGAGATATTTTACTTTAAGCAAGGCACAAAATAAAGTTGTAGTATTTGTAATAAAATTTGAAGATTAGCCATCCCCAAGGAGCTGACAGGAAAGCCAGGTACAGGTTTAGTCCTCCTTAATCAGCTTGTCGGTTACTAAATGTCGGCAAATAAGCTTGCCTTTTTCTGTGATTTTTTTTCAGTTTAATTGACACTTAAAGAAGTAATCTGAGACCTGAGATATAACATTAGCAACGATGGTCATTTTTTACACTCATGGATTTTAACATTGAGGACGTGTGTCACATGTCATTTTCACATAGAGGGAGTTTAATTGTTTTTATCTGTGTCTGTGTGTCAACATATGTCTATTTAGTTATGTCACTGAAATGTATGATTAGTATTGACATTTCCATAGACTACTATGTTTTAATAAAAATGTATGATCCTTTGGGAGTTGGGCAATAGAACGGAATTGTAAAGTATCAATAAGAAATACTATTAATGAAGTAGCCGCCGTAACCTTTTGCTTTGTATGAAGTGTGCATACAAAACACAAATAATGCAGTTGTACTGTTATGTATATAATTTAAAAGGTATACTTGCCAGCAAAAGATTGAGTTAATAAAATTAAATGAAAAGTATTAAGACCCCTTGTCATTCATAGTATTATATACTTCTTAATTTTACAAAGACTTTTTTCCTATCATATTTTTTAGTTTTTGAAGTTGATAATCTGGAAAACTGCTGCCTGGGATCAACTATCCATTCTTGACTCTTGGAATAGGAATTGAAGTCGAATCAAACAGCCTTACAGCACCCTCTTGTGACATACAGTAATATGGAAAACAGAACAATTACTAACTGAACGCAACATCCCCCCCTTTACTTATGTATTCTTCTTCCTGCAGCAGCACTGTCTTCTATAAAAGTCACGCTGTCACGATCGCGGTCGGGCGAAGCGGCGATCGTGCGGGCAGGCAGACAGGTGAAGTCGGGGCAAAACCAGGGATTTAATGGGCAAACGAGGACTGGAAAACATAGCACACCTACAAACATCAATGACGGACAAGGGAAACCGGGGAGACCAGGACTTAATACACAGGACTAATCAAAGTAACTAGACAAAGCTGGAGACGATCAGGGAAATACATGTGGGTAATCAGGGGGCGTGGCACACACGAGGAGCGGACGAGCCGGGCATGACACACGCCTTACCTGTAACATCCATCCATCCATTTTCCAAACCGCTTATCCTACTGGGTCGCAGGGGGTCCGGAGCCCATCCCGGAAGCAATGGGCACGAGGCAGGGAACAACCCAGGATGGGGGGCCAGCCCATCGCAGGGCACACTCATACACCATTCACTCACACAAGCACACCTATGGGCAATTTAGCAACTCCAATTAGCCTCAGCATGTTTTTGGACTGTGGGGGGAAACCGGAGTACCCGGAGGAAACCCCACGACGACATGGGGAGAACATGCAAACTCCACACACATGTGACCCAGGCGGAGACTCGAACCTGGGTCCCAGAGGTGTGAGGCAACAGTGCTAACCACTGCACCACCATGCCGCCCCCCCATAAATTCATTTTTCCATTTTTATTTTCAATAATATTGATGTTAACTCAGCATCTTATTTTCAATGTTGAAAAAGTCACTTTATATCAAGGTTTCGCCACCATTATTTTTTTCAATATTGAAAAAATGACCAAAAATCAATTCAGTTTCAATGCTGATAATTTAACACTGACCATAATTCAATGCATTTAACTATACTTCAACGCTGAAACAATAATATGATGCTATCTGGGCTATGAATAATTATTTCAATTTATATACAGATTCCAAGCCCATATAGGTGATACACAGGTACGTAATGGGCGTCTTATGTCTGAGGTAGCCAGCTACTGTGTTTGATAACCCACCATCATAATAATAGTTTCCTTGCACTAGTATAAACCAATTGATCCCTCTTGCAAGAGCTGGATACCTGTGGTATGAAACTGAATAAAATGTATCGTACCAGTCTTGGGGAAAACCAGTGAGAATCCACTGTGAAACAGCACTGCGCAAATTCTCATGTGTTCCTAATGACAAGGGCAAGACTGGTAATCAAATTAGCCTCTCAGCAGGAGTGTTAGTGTAAAAGCAGGGCTTATTGACACAGATAATAAAGCTTGTTAGAATGCGTAACATAATTATTTAGCTGGGCCCAGAAGAGGTGAGAGCTCCCCTAGTGGCTACAGGAGTGCATTTTCCCCAAAGCAGGTATAATGGATGGTGGTCTTATTGCTTTTAGACCACAACTTGGGATAGAAGAACAAATCAAATTATTTTCCTCATTTAATATTCAGATTTTAATTGGGCTTAAATTTTAGAGCACAGTGTGTTCTAGGATGGTACGTTATGGATATTAGTCTCTACCACATTCTAACGCTATAAATCCGGACCTTTTCCTATGTTTGATTTGGTGGCTGCCAGGCGTTCTGAGTAGTATAGTGACTATGGTAGGCGTGTGATTCCCTAAGGAATTTTTTGTTCTGTTCTGTGTGGCAAATACATATAATGCTGACATTTTTCCTGGAAGATTTGGGATTTTTCATCCCGTGCCTTAAGGTATTTCTCTCCAGCTCTAGGGAGTCTCCCCCGAAAACACCAGTCACTCACTAGCCTTACACTTATGCTTGCTGACTTATTCAACACCATGAAGGATTAACAGAAAAACAGAAACCTATTAAAAGGCTGCACCATATCATGATATGCAAATAAACATCCAGCATCATTGTTTCACAGGGAAGTACATTATTTATTGATAATTATAACCCTAACCCTTACTTCTCAGCTTGACAAACATAAGGTGCGGTGTGTGAACATGTGAACTGGTTGAAATGCAAGTGTCTCACAGTCAATGCATAAGACTTGAGAGCCCTGACTTTACTTATATAGCCCACAACATGTTTATGATTCATAAATAAATCTGGCCAGTAAATCGGTCTTTCATTTTCCACAGAATAAAAAAAACGATAATGTTATCCCGCTGATAATTACAAGCGCGTTTCACCCCCGGCACTGGCTGGAGACACAGGCAAAAGGCATACAATCTTATTGAGGTACAAAAATTATTCCATCTACTCTGCACTTCTGCATAACTTCCATCATAGTGCCAGTTTTTGCGGTCAGCAAGTTTATTACTGTAAGCGCCTCCATAGTAGTGCCTCTGAGGAACTGAAACCAGACTTCCGATGGTGTCTCTCACATGCACATCATACATATATATATATATATACACTCACTCTTTCCGGGTCATTCACATGATTTGTGGTCAGCCACTATATGGGAGGCATTTTCAGGCATAAATTAAGGGCATATTTACAAGTCGCACTAGTGTACCTATGTAAACGGTCACTGCATTGTGTTTTGGGGTGTTATCAGGTGTGTGTGGGGTGCAGGAGGAAGGGATATTACAGACGCCGTTGTCGTTCCCGGATTTTATTGAACCTGTTGGGAACAATAAGGAAAGGGGTAAACTTCATATGCTCTGGCCCTCTCGCTCTCTCTGCACAAAGTAAAACAATGTATATACTTATGTGTTTTCTATCCCCTGCTTATGATGAATAATAAATCAAATATAATATATATGGGTCATAATTATACAATTGATTTACTAACTCGGGGGACCCTGCCACTAGATCCTCACCTCTTCCCATGTGTGCAATACACCAAAGGGAAGAGGAAATGAGGTCGGGACCCTTATAAAGGGGAAAAGACAGAGGGAGGGGCGATGCAGGACAAAAGCATCATGGGAAAGTTTAAAGGATATTGTACCCATCAGGTTAGACAGAAGAAGGAAAACAGAATCTTGTATAATTATAAGTTAAAAGTAAAATAACAACCTGTTACACGTCACCTACACTTCAGACTTCATCCTCAAAATCAAAGCAGTATTAACACAAGCAACATGTTCCATCTCTTAAATCCAATCTAACATTTAAAAATAAAGTCTGTTTCAACTGGACTTTTATCTAAGAAAAACAAACATTTTATGTTCGAGTTGTTATGAAACTACTGAAACAAATAATTGGCTATACTGCAGTTCCGCTGTCTTGTTTGGCACCCTAAATTATGTCCTGCATTCTGTGGAAACAAATGAAGGCTGAGGAATGTTACGTAACACAGCTAGAATGCAAAAACTCTATCTGGTGTAATTCAGTGCATAAAACCAATGGTCTTAAGTGTGGTGTCTTCTTCGTAACACTCCCTGACTTTTGTATCCATGACCATGAGATAGGGTGGGCTGCTTTTCTTCCTTCCTTTGACTAGTATTCCTCCCTTTCCTCCCAGCCTTGGTTGGTGGGTCAGGCAGCATCACCTTCTTTTAATAGACCCAGGTGTCATTTATCTTGAAATTAGGTTCAAGTGCAGAAAATGATCTAGTCTTAGACAATCTCTGAATTACAGAGAAATCTGATTTATTCTGAAACTGTGAGAAATTGTTCATCTGTATTTTGCTGCATTGCTAATTGTTGATGTGTGTGCCCTCCTTGTGCAGTAAAGGGGAGATCACATGCAGAGCTGGTTTTCTGTAGTTTCTTAGCCTGAATTAAAATAAAATATTCTCTTCATATAGGAACCAAGTCTCTGGCTGGAAATTTCTACAAAAGGTCCATCTTCTTTTGCCGTATCAACACTTAAATGAGAAAAGCAGACAGGGACAGTATAGGTGACAGCAGTGACTGTCCTTCCATGCCATCCAAATGTCCAAGGGGTATGACCAGAGTACACATGTACAAAAAATTATATATCAAAAGCAAGTACCTTTGTTGAAACGTGAAGGTAATCGTTTACAACATAACAATTCCATCCTAAAAAAAAGAATTTGTCTGTGTATTGCCTAGGAACTGCTACAATGTTAAAATGGTAAATCCCAACCAACCAGAGCAAGAACTGACACGTTATTTAAGAACTGAAAGAAGGAGAAAATTGAAAACTTTCTTCGTGGGATCAATAACATATATGTTTTGTTTCCCACGGTCCTGTTACTAATTCAAATCTTAAATCCTGTACTTTGATATTTTGGGCTGAATGTAATGACAGCAAATGTAACAGCTGCCTCAATGCAGGTGAAGGCAGCCCAGAGGGTCCAAGAGGTCAGTGGTCAATTACTGCATAGGGATCAAATCTGCAATCAGAAAATTACTGCATACATGCCTTTATATTACGGTCAAGCGGAGAGTCAGAGCAGTTTCCATAGAAACAACGTAAACAAACTTTACCGTTTGAAGCACAACAAACTCTGAGTGAAAATGGCGCAGAGGTGAGTAGCTTGTTAGCTCTCCAAAATGTCTTTGAATTCTTCAACTGATGTTGTGCTACTTCGATTATTTAGCCTTTTATACTATAATGACATATAGTAAATGTCTATAATACAATAAAAAACATTACATATTTTTTTAATATTACATATTTTTTAACGTCATTTAAAGTGCAGTGGTTTTTATTGCTACTGTGGTTGCTAATATTTAAATAATGACAGACTATTTGGTTAGTAAATTCATCTCAAACATGCTAGTTTAGTAGGGCTTCCCAACCTTTCGATGTCCGCGGATCGGTTTCCGTCGTAGAAAAGTGTCACGGATGGGTAAGACGGCGGTATAATTTGGGGGTTCCCACGCCGAGCGGCGGGAGATTGACGGTGTATACGGACATGCGGGCTAATGGCGTATTTCCGTACATCAATACGGGCAGCTTTCTTTCCAAAACGGCGCGATCCCCTAATAAACGGGACGGCTGGCTCCTCTACCCCCGGTTGTCTGCCGCCCGGTGCAATACTCCGCGCGGACGGTACCGGAACACCGACCGGAAGTTGGGACCCCCTACTGTACAGGGTGGTAGGTAAATTGTTAAAAAAAATTTGGGCCATTACTTTCGGAGTAGGCTAGATGCTTCTAAGTTTATCATTACATCTATTTACATTGTTACACAGGATTAACACTTTCAAATATTCTTAGCTTGGTTAGTGTTAACTCAGTTCTTGGTAGTATTCATCTGGGTATTCATTTGATGTGGAGCACAGTTGTTTCGTATTTGATTCTAGTTATAATTTGGTGACATTACTGTTTAATATGCTATTGCACTTACAGTATCGTGCATTTTACAGTCGATTTTTTTTGCAATCTTGCTCGCTGTTTCTTTTATTCTATGTGACCCCTGTAATTATTTATTATAATAATTATAACAATTGTATTTTCTGTATGGTTGAAGAATTTCCAGCTCTTTATTTATTTTATTATCTCTCTTAAGTGCTGGTTAATCTCTCGTTTATTCCCCAGAGAGCGAATTGAGAGAGCTGATCGATGGACCAACACCCAACACTGGGAAGCCTGGAACCTGTGGGATGAAGTGATCAACTGGGGAGAAGGTGTGGAGGAGTTCTCACCAGTGACACTCCCCACTGTCCAGGCTGGGGGGGTTAAGGGGGGATTGGGGGGGTCTACTGATTTGGGTAAGGGAGGGGAGAGTGTGGGAAAGGATGGACTGCTAGCCAGCACTAGTATTTCATCTCAAAGTCTTCAGAGTAATTACGGCCTTTCATCTGAAGACTGGGAAATTTATAAACTTGCTACCTTAACAAAAAAAAGAAAGTCAGGAAGGACCGGACAAGCCGGGGGGAGGGTGAGGTAAGGGGGCAGAGTAGTGAGGAATATGTGGAGGTACCAGAGTGGGGAACATTTGAGGGGAAGGCCTCCAGGGTTGTGATGGAGGGGACAGAGGCTGGTATTAGTATGATGGATATGCTAAATGGAGGTGAGGAGAATGGATGTGAGGTGGGAGTGAATGTGGAGGAGGTTAAGGAGGGAGAAGTACAGGGAATGCTGTGGAATATGTGGTGTCACAAGTAGGCAGAACTTGGCTAGAACCCATCCAGGAGGAAGACCTTGAGGAAGATGAAGAAACAGATGAGGAGCTTCAGGAAGCAGAAGACACTGATGCTGCCACAGTGGACAGTTGGCAGTGCATGGCAGCATATGTAGCCAGAATATGGCTGCAGACTTTACAGGAAGATGGACCTGAGGAAAATGAAGAAGCTGATGTGGTATTCCAGCAGGCAGAAGATGCTGATGCTACCACACTGGTCAGGTTTCAGTGTATGGTGGCATCTGAAGACAGATCACAGCTACTGACTATACCAGAAGAAGGACCTGAGGAAGAGGACGAGACTGAAGTGATGAAGACAGATAAAACAAAAGAAGATGCCGATGCTGCCGAGAAGATCTACAGTGAAGAAGAAGTATCATTCCATGTGAATGCCGAAGATCTTTCTGAAGATGATACTGAGAAGAGCCACAAGAAGAAGAAGATGAAGTGGTGCTTCTTCTGCTGTCCCCTGCCCTTCAGAAGAAGTAGCAAGAGGCAGTAAATATAAGGTTGTGAATTCAGGTTTACAAATGACTTAAAGCAGTAATATAACTGCATTATTGACACCTTCACAATGCACTTGCAAAAAAAGCATAACACATTATAGCCTTGTTTATTATGGATTAATGGCCGATATAATGTATTATGAAGATATTTATTGTGTATATATAGATCAGAGCATTCATAATGCATTATCAGCATAGCTATGTGTTATGCCTTTGTATAAGTATTTACAGCCGTGTTTTTTATACTTTTATAAATGATTTATAAGGCATTAATTGGGTATGTATAATGCAGTTATATGACTGCTTTAAGTAAAGTTAAGTAAAGTGTTTATTTTCTTTTTCTTAGAATACCCGTGTTAGAGCCCTGCATTGGGACTGGGATCCCGCGGGACCCCAACGGAAAGAGATACTGTTTAAGTGTTAATGTAGCTATAAGATACGATAGGATAAGATATGCTAAGTTAAAATATAAGATAGGCTAAGACGAAATATATTAATATAAGCTAAGTTGAAATATAATAAGATAAGATAGGTTAAGTTATATGATAAGATAGGCTAAGTTAAAATATAATAAGATAGGTTAAGTTAAGATATAAGATGGGTTAAGTTAACATATGATAAGGTAGGCTATGTTAAGATAAGAGATTTGCAATAAAACATATTTACTTTTCAAACTGTGTCTTTGTCATCTTTTCAGTGTTGTGTCTGTCTTTGTTTGATAATTTTGAATTGTTAATTTATATCTGAGACTCTCCTAAATGTCAATAAGCAGAGACGGAGGAATGGGAGGAAGGTACAGTTAAGTATAAATGATAAAGTATCAAAATCACAGTGTTGCCTTATTTTGACGCAGAGAAAGTAATTTCAGTGTTACTACCACATATGAGTTAACGGCTGCAAATGTTGGTGTTAGAAGTGCCGGTAAATAATGCGGCGTAAGTTTAACTCCGGTGTGTTTCTGAAAAACACGCAGCCTTCTGCCTGCTGTCATTCGTCGCACGTGTAGGAGGCTATTCTGGTAAGTAACAGGTAAAGTTGTCATTTAACGTAATGCTAACGTGCATTACCAGTTAGTAAGTGTTTTACTATATCACACACCTTACGTCCTTTATAGTTTTAGCCCGGTGCACTCTGTATCCATGCTAACTAGCTAGCTAATGTTAACATGACGCAGTACAGTCTTCCAGCTTGGGGATTCCCACCCCTGTCCGCGGCCAGTATTCCGCAGGGGGGTTTGCGGAGGTGTTGGTTGCAAATGCAAACGATCCCTTCATGTTCATGCGTTGTGTCCTAATGTGTAAATAAAAGATAACTATCAAATTCAATGTTCATGTCCTATTATACTAGATAAGACTGTAAAATAGTTTGCCCTGCATATGGATGCCATGTAGTCAGAGTATGATCAAGACAGGGTGTGAGTGTGGAAAAAAGACAAATGTAACAGTATTTGAGGGAAGAGTGTGAAGGAGGGAAATGTAGGGAGAAGGAGGTTCCTAGGAGCTCTGAGATGTGTTTAGCTGTAATAAATCTGAAATATAGCTATATGACATAGTTTTTGATAAAACC
>NW_026043250.1:0-47201 GCF_023856365.1 Brienomyrus brachyistius | reverse complement strand
CATATATATTCATGGGTGTATCGAGACTAGATGGTCATTATGGATAACTAAAGTGCACTAAAATTGGGTGAGCAGGCAAGGCATGTCACCCAGGTTGTGTGACAATTATTTTATATAAATGTATATATATATATATATATTCCATCCACCATCCCTCCTTTACGGAGAACTGCGTTATTTTTCTTTTCTATTGCTAATAAAAAAACTATATATATATACATATATATTTATGGGTGTATCGAGACTAGATGGTCATTATGAATAACTAAGGTGCACTAAAATTGGGTGAGCAGGCAAGGCATGTCACCCCGGTTGTGTGACAATTATTTTATATATATATTCCATCCACCATCCCTCCTTTACGGAGGACTGCTTTATTTTTAATATCCATTGCGAAAAAAAAACACAAGAAAAAGAAAAAATATCTATATATATATACATATATATATATATATATATATATATATATATATATATATATATATATATATATATATATATATGGGTGTGTCGAGACTAGATGGTCAGTATGGATAACTAAAGTGCACTAAAATTGGGTGAGCAGGCAAGGCATGTCACCCAGGTTGTGTGACAATTATTTTATATAAATGTATATATATATATATATATATATATATATATATATATATATATATATATATATATATATATATATTCCATCCACCATCCCTCCTTTACGGAGAACTGCGTTATTTTTCTTTTCTATTGCTAATAAAAAAACTATATATATGTACATATATATATATATATATATGGGTGTATCGAGACTAGTTGGTCATTATGGATAACTAAGTTGCACTAAAATTGGGTGAGCAGGCAAGGCATGTCACCCAGGTTGTGTGACAATTATTTTATATATATATGTATATATATATTCCCTCCACCACCCCTCCTTTACGGAGGACTGCTTTATTTTTAATATCCATTGCGAAAAAAAAACACAAGAAAAAGAAAAAATATCTATATATATATACATATATATATATATATATATATATATATATATATATATATATATATATGGGTGTGTCGAGACTAGATGATCAGTATGGATAACTAAAGTGCACTAAAATTGGGTGAGCAGGCAAGGCATGTCACCCAGGTTGTGTGACAATTATTTTATATAAATGTATATATATATATATATATATATATATATATATATATATATATATATATATATATATTCCATCCACCATCCCTCCTTTACGGAGAACTGCGTTATTTTTCTTTTCTATTGCTAATAAAAAAACTATATATATGTACATATATATATATATATATATATGGGTGTATCGAGACTAGTTGGTCATTATGGATAACTAAGTTGCACTAAAATTGGGTGAGCAGGCAAGGCATGTCACCCAGGTTGTGTGACAATTATTTTATATATATATGTATATATATATTCCCTCCACCACCCCTCCTTTACGGAGGACTGCTTTATTTTTAATATCCATTGCGAAAAAAAAAACACAAGAAAAAGAAAAAATATCTATATATATACATATATATATATATATATATATATATATATATATATATATATATATATATATATATATATATATATATATATATATGGGTGTGTCGAGACTAGATGGTCAGTATGGATAACTAAGGTGCACTAAAATTGGGTGAGCAGGCAAGGCATGTCACCCAGGTTGTGTGACAATTATTTTATATATATGCATATACATATTCCATCCACCATCCCTCCTTTACGGAGAACTGCGTTATTTTTATTGTCTATTGCAAAAAAAAAACAGAAAAACTATATATATATATATATATATATATATATATATATATATATATATATATATATATATATATATATATATATATATATACATATATATTCATGGGTGTATCGAGACTAGATGGTCATTATGGATAACTAAAGTGCACTAAAATTGGGTGAGCAGGCAAGGCATGTCACCCAGGTTGTGTGACAATTATTTTATATAAATGTATATATATATATATATATATTCCATCCACCATCCCTCCTTTACGGAGAACTGCGTTATTTTTCTTTTCTATTGCTAATAAAAAAACTATATATATATGTACATATATATATATATATATATGGGTGTATCGAGACTAGTTGGTCATTATGGATAACTAAGTTGCACTAAAATTGGGTGAGCAGGCAAGGCATGTCACCCAAGTTGTGTGACAATTATTTTATATATATGTATATATATATTCCATCCACCATCCCTCCTTTATGGAGAACTGCGTTATTTTTATTGTCTATTGCAAAAAAAAAACAAAAAAAACTATATATATATACATATATATTTATGGGTGTATCGAGACTAGATGGTCATTATGAATAACTAAGGTGCACTAAAACTGGGTGAGCAGGCAAGGCATGTCACCCAGGTTGTGTGACAATTATTTTATATATATGTATATATATATTCCATCCACCATCCCTCCTTTATGGAGAACTGCGTTATTTTTATTGTCTATTGCAAAAAAAAAAACAAAAAAAACTATATATATATATACATATATATATATGGGTGTATCGAGACTAGAAGGTCATTATGCATAACTAAAGTGCACTAAAATTGGGTGAGCAGGATAGGCATGTCACCCCAGTTGTGTGACAATTATTTTATATATATGTATATATATATATATATTCCCTCCACCACCCCTCCTCTACGGAGGACTGCTTTATTTTTATTTCCATTGCAAAAATAAAAAATTTTAAAACACAAAAAAAAAAAAAAAACGAAAATAATAATAATAAAAATAATTTTGAATGTGTATTCAAATAAGTTTGAATGTGTGTGAACTATATATAAATATATATATACACATGCATATACAGAAATATATACACACACACACATATATATATATACACACACACACACAGACACACACTCACATAAACACATACACACACTGTGTACAGTCTTATGCAAAGGTTTGGCACCCCTTGACAAATAACATCTTTTCAATTACAAAAGCAACAATATCAGTTAATACAGTCTCTTTAGGAACTGGGGGAAAAATACACAATATTTTCAGCAAACATTGATGAATAGTTACTTTTTATGCCATAAATTGAACAAAATTACAAAATAAAAACATTATTATGGCACTCTGCAAAAGTTTGGGCACCCTACGTAATCAGTACTTAGTAACACCTCCTCTGCCAGATATCACAGCTTACAAGCGCTTCTTATAGCCAGCTGAAAGGCTTTCAGTTCTTGTACTTGGGATTTTCTCACATTCTTCCTTGCAAAAGGCTTCTAGTTCTGTAATATTCTAATATATCAAGGGCTGTATTGTCAAATAGGAGATCGGCAGCATTCTCCCACCTGAGAAAACTGTACTACAATGCCCTTGATAGTGTGTAGAAACACACTCGTCAGCTCTAGTCCTCCTGTAACAACGCAAAAGGACTGGCAACCCTCAGGTATTTATGCGTGCGATTGTATGATAAATTCACCCTGACAGTCTCACACTTCTCTTGGTACCAACAGGTCTCATGGAATATATAAAAGGCAACTGCAACAATTATACTCGGCACTAAACATCGAGGCACGGAAATGCAGCAGAGCTTGTGTATTTCTCAGGATGCATTCTAGTAAAATGCCCGGAAAATGAGCTAAAGACATATTTCAAGGGGCACTATATAAAACCGATGGAAATTTTACTGATTAAATAAAAGGAAAAGCATCGTTTGAAAAATCACAAATGTTTCTAAGATTCAATGCATCGCTTTTTGACCACATCATAGCGATGAACACATCATTGTTCCTGACAATGTCCTAATACAGAAATAAAACTTTATGTTGGTAAACTCAAAAAGCCTTCAGCTGTCACACTGGCTAACGATCTCAAACGATTATAAAGCAGCATTTTGAAAAGCGCTGTTTTAAAATAACAGATACAACACTTACCTTGTCTTCTGGCCAAATGCTTTTCACGGCTTGGCACTCCAACGGTGCTGAAACGAAATTTGTATTTCCTCCTACCTCGTTGGCCCTTCAGTTCTTCTTTTCTCCCTTTGGATGTTTTTTTCCTTCTTCTTTGGATATTGTTTTTTATTTTTGTTTGTTTTTTTTTACTTTGCATGTTTTTCCTTCTTCGGATATTATTTTTTTGGCTTATTTTTTTAGACGATGTTTTTTTCGTCTTCTTTAAAAATTGATTTTTTTCGTCTTCTTTAAATATTGTTTTTTTTTTCATCCTTTTGATGTTGTTTTACGGAACAAGAGCCGTACAGTGCTACTCTATCAGGAGGTAGCGCCAACTGAACGCCTTGAAGCAGTACCCAGCTCTTTTATAGGGAGCGTCAACCCGAAGTCAAGTTCTAGAACGTTGCACTCACTTTTCATTGGTTTCCCAGCTATGCTGTCAGAATAATGTTTGCTGATTGGTCGAAAATTTTAAAACGTACCCGAGTACTGTAAAAAAAACTCAAGATCTTGCTACCCTACGGAGCACCCATAAGGTGATTTTTTTTATACGTTATATGCAGCTATTTGTAGCAGGCCGTAATTAGACTAATCCACCCTTTGTCAATAAAGCCAACAAGAGAACAGGTTGCCCAAAGTTTGCTCAGGTACACGCCACAGCACAACCTTAAAAACACATCCAGCACAAATCACACTAGTGAATGACACAGCAAATCACAGCAATAAAAAAGACCCCTATGGGCAATCCAGCACCCAGACTACAGGTGCCAAAAGGCCCAGCCTGCCTAATAATGAACCCAAAATATACATACAACAAAGAAAAAGACACAAACAAAAAAGAAAATAAAACTAGCCAGCTGCTCCCACTAAACCCCGCTCCCGAGGCCACTAAGCCGGCTGGCTTGATAATACACGATACAACCTCAGATAAAACATATTAAAGCAACACCAGGGAGGTTTACAACCTGATCCTTAAAATTATCGACCCGTAATTCCACCTTGAAAACCCCTAAAGAACAGTAGTTTACCCCATGACTCACTGCCCCATTCAAACAAAAAAAAAACAGGTTTTTGGGGTAACCTTTAGGTCAGCTCTTCAAAACCAGGTATGAGGACTCTTCAGCTAATCAGTCCTCTAATTAGAAATCTAATTAGGGAGTTGCAGCGAAAACCTGCATACACACCGGCCCTTTGCGGATAAGATTGTTCACCCCTGAAACAAGCAAACAGAAAGGCTGCTACACTGCAAATTCAATATGCCCGCCGATGCTCCCCCAAATCTATCAGGACCCTGCCTGTCTTTCCCGTGCCTGCTCCTTTGCCAATATGCCCTACCATCGGAACATGCACAGCCATCTCGCCCCGGCTATGCCTCCAGTCCGAACTGCAGTTCCTATACCTGCCTATAATTGCCTGGCTACAATCCATCCCCCAAAATGAAATTGATGACCCAACGATCACAGCTAAGAATTCTATCCCCAAACCACTGGTCTTCCTCCCCAACCGAACGATCATTCACTGACCGTGGTAACTTATAAGGGTTGGTATGATGACCAGTGGTGGACCTCACCGAACGTTTAACTGGTCTCTACACCTCGGGGGGGACATAACCTCCTCCATTATACGAGGCCTACTTGTGGATGCTCTATTGCGACCCCTCCCACCAGCCCTGTCCCCGTAAAACCACAGAGTCCTCATCCGATTCCATTTCTGTTGCCCCTGTGGGCAACCCAGACTCAGGAGACATTACCAGAACATCTTCCCCTGACATAACAACCCCCTGTGGTACTGGACGCAACTCTGTTCGGTGAACTTGACGGACAACCCCGTCCCCCTCCATTGGAGTTGCAGAGTAAACTGCACCCTGATCTTGGGGACACCGAACTACCATATACAAACAGGCATCCCAATGATCCTGTATTTTACCTCGAACATGGTTCCGCAAACACACCAGCTGACCTTCATCAAACCCCTAATCATTAACCAACTCATTGTGTTTCCGATTTCGTGGTGTGGCTTGTTCCTCCAACTAAGCCTTCACATACTCTTGAAGCACCTGCAAACTTTCCTGATGGTTTTGTACCCATTCCTCCAAAGGTCCACCATACTGACTGATCCCGGCAGGAGCCTGAAGATAGTGTATCGGTAATCGAGGCTCACAGCCAGACCTTAAATAAAAAGGCATCATCCAGTCATTTGGTGGGGTGTAGTATTGTAAGCTTCTCTGCTGGAGGAAGTGTGTGAAGCAAATTGTGCAAAAAAAATATTAAAGCAACACCAGGGAGGTTTACATCTAGATCCTTAAAATGATCGACCTGCAATTCCACCTTGAAAATCCAATTACCATATAAAGGATACAAGATGTAAAGATGACAAATGACATGGCACACATTTGTTGTTTAGACTGTTGTGTCAGGTTAATTGAAAGCTGAAGGATCTTAGTGTTTACTAGTCTAAGTAACAGAATGTCTAAACACTGTGCTTGCCTTTATGGGTTTTTAAGCAGAACATATAGGTATAGAAACATATTAACATTACGTTTCACGATTCACTGACTGGAGAATAGGAGAATATACACATCAATATTACTACTTAAGTTAACTAACCCTAATCCCAACCCCTATTGGCACGGAGCCCGCCAGGGTTCAGGTGAGATATAAATCTGTAATCTGTATCAATGGTTTTGCTATCCATACCCACCCTATTAATGTTAGCTTCCCAGGGTTTCTTGTTAGACAAGCTCTGTGTCTCTCTATACCCCCATTTACTGCACGACTGATTGTCCATTTATAAAGAATCAAATAGGGTGAAGATGGTTTTAGTTTACAATTACTCTGGAAGGTGACCAGATTAAAAAAAAACTAAATACCATGCCTACGTGTATGTAATCTCCATCACAGTCCCCATTTTCCCCATAATCCTCGTTTTGATAGTGCCAATTTGTGTAATGTGAGTTTTTTTTTTTTTTTAAAAACTGTTATAGAAGAACATACTGGATGCCACATGTGTACAATTACCCCTTTCTAATTAGTGGGGTCCGTTGTGTCAGCTACAGCCTTTACTAACATACACATAAGTATACAGTCTTACAGCACTTTTGTTTTCCTTTTGTATTTAATGGTTTTCCATTTAGGGGGCAGCATGGTGGTGCAGTGGTTAGCACTGTTGCCTCACACCTCTAGGGCCCGGGTTCGAGTCTCCACCTGGGTCACATGTGTGTGGAGTTTGCATGTTCTACCCATGTCATCGTGGGGTTTCCTCCGGGTACTCTGGTTTCCCCCACAGTCCAAAAACATGCTGAGGCTAATTGGAGTTGCTAAATTGCCCATAGGAGTGTATGCGTGAGTGAATAGTGTGTGAGTGTGCCCTGCGATGGGCTGGCCCGCCATCCTGAGTTGTTCCCTGTCTCGTGCCCATTGCTTCCGGGATAGGCTCCAGACCCCCCGCGATCCAGTAGGATAAGCGGTTTGGAAAATGGATGGATGGATGGACAGTTTTCCATTTGAGGAATTAGCAAAAAACTGCAGTGCATGATGGGTAGGATCTAAAGGCTGCCTAACGCCCTTAATTTGTTTGCAATTTCGCCAGGTAGGCTACCTTCTTTAAACTGCGTTTTGCTAGACTACACATTTCGAGATGTTTTATTGTAGTCTTGGTAAATATATATATATAGTTTAGCCTAACCCAGCCACTTAAGGGAGCAAGCCAGCTCAGGTAGGTGCCAGTCCCAAGCCCGGATTAATGGAGAGGGTTGGCGTCAAGAAATAAAGAGAAATAAAGACAACTAATACTCCTAGTTTGCGAGATCTGACTGCAATGGCAGCACTGCTACAAGGGTGTGGATAAATCTATACAAATATCACCTGCATGCACATTACTTCTTTTACAATAACCAACTCCTGATCCATACTGTTAGTCGTGAAAAAAAAAACTATCGTGTACATAGAGGCCCTGTGTAAAAAGATAACTGCCAAGGAAAAGATCAAAAACATTTATTTCAAGGATACAAAGTTTTTATGGTCATGTACAGTGTACAGTGCAATTCTTATTTGATTAACTTGAATGTCTCCACAGACTAGACGATTAAACAAATAAAGCAGCGCAACATTACAATAACTAATAACAAATAAACAAAGCTCACGAGTACTATTACAGTATTTATATCATTTATTTAAACTTAATTTTACCAGGTAAATTAACTACAAAGCAGTTACCACTGCTTTACCTGCTTCTCGGGAGAAATAGCAGATATACGTCATGTATGTGACTAAATTCTTAAGCCAATAAGGGCAAAGTTGTGTCGTAATGGAGGCGGATCCAGTTTGTGCAGCCGGTTAAAGACACTACGGGCATGTAAATGGAGAACGAAATTATAGTTATAATTCGGCGTGTTCGCGAAAACGACTTCATTTATTTTCTTATTGATTTATCGACAGACCATCATACTTTTTAGACGTTATAATAACAACACTCTATTGATCCCCAAAGAGAGAAATTCTCTCCTTGCCTGCCCCCTCTTACTGTCCATGATACACAAGCACATATGTAGAAAAACGTCAGCTTGGAAGCCAAGGCTGGACTTAACCTACTCTATTCTGGTATTCTGTTCTCCCAAGTAAGGCATCCCAAGTTCGAATCCAACTTCCGACAAAAGTTCTTCAATCGCTACAGCACAATTTGAGCCACTGATCGGCTTTAATTGCTTTGTTTTATTTTTGCGTTTCAGGCAAAACTACATAACACTTAAAGACACTACGGGCATGTAAATGGAGAACGAAATTATAGTTATAGCGAATCTCCTACACACAATACCAAGGTTACCGAACTTTGGTCAGCTGGCCGGAGTGAGACGTTCAATTCCCGTAAGATTTCTTTGCGCCAGCCTGAGAGTCTGAAAACACGTCACACCAGATGCATGAGAGATGGAAACCTGGGATATTCAGTCGAATCAGATCAAATATGATGCTAAGTTAGTACTAAGTTAAAATATGTTCCGCACTTGTAACATGCACCCATGATTTGGAACAGCAGCATACCTGTCAAGGTTTGGATTTGAAAATAAAGGAAATTTTCCGGCACCCGCCGTGAGCCATCCGCAACCAGGCTCCAGTATCCCTTACATTTTAAGACAGGAAATATAAAATAATATAAATATATAAAATATATAAAATATATTTTTGGCCACAACCGGGATTCGAACCCCGGTCTCCCATGTGAAAGGCGGCGATCTTACCACTACACTATCCAGCAACTATATAATATAAGGGAGATTTACGGGAAAATACTAATACGGGAGGACGGCGGGAAAGAGAAGTAAAATACGGTAGTTTCCCGGCCAAAACGGGAGACTTGACAGCTATGGCTGTCTCTGGCCACGCCCCCTACAGTCGGTCCGGCCCCTGTTCGCGTGTTCGCGAAAACGACTTCATTTATTTTCTTATTGATTTATCGACAGACTTTTTAGACGTTATAATAACAACACTCTATTGATCCCCCTCTTACTGTCCATGATACACAATGACGAGACACATGTTCACTAATGACGAGAACTATTCTATTTTTCATGCCGGGGGTCCTTCAAATCTTACATTTACAAATCTTGTTCTTGTTCTCTGCTTTCTCCTTTCTCGTTCCCGTAGATATATATTATTATACGGAGATTTACGGAGTCTTCAAAGACGGTCCGGCTCCAGCTCAAGGATCACTGTTGCTGTGGTGTAGATCAGCTGATCTGTAGTAGTCTTCTACGTACATCTTCTAGTAGACCTTCTGAGGGTACTTCACGCATTCTTGGTCGGAGGGTCCAGGTTTCCAGCTTAGCTTATTTCTTATTTCTCAGGTCAGCTGCTCTTGTTTGGGATGTGCTTGACCGGCGTATACGACAGCGTGTACCAGTTCCCACTAATATCCAACAACTTCGCACAGCCATTGAAGAGGAGTGGACCAACATTCCACAGGCCACAATTGACAATCTGATAAACTCTATGCGAAGAAGATGTGTTGCATTGCATGAGGCAAATGGTGGTCACACCAGATACTGACCGGTTCTGAGTCCCCAGACCCCCAATAAAGCAAAAAACTGCACATTCCAGGGTGGCCTTTTATTGTGGGCAGTATAAGGTACACCTGTGCACTACCCATGATGTCAGATCAGCATCTTGATGTGGCACACCTGTGAGGTGGGATGGATTATCTCAGCAAAGCAGAAGTGCTCACTATCACACATTTAGACTGATTTGTGAGAAATGTTTGAGAGAAATGGTAATATTGTGTATCTGGAATGAATTGTAGGTCTTTAAGTCCATCTCATGAAAAATGGGAGCAGAAACAAGAGTGTTGCGTTTATATTTTTGTTCAGTATAGAATAAGCCCAGATTTATGTTTATTCAGTGGAGATAAGTACAACCTCTAAAGATAGGCCTACACCCGTTTTGGCAGTGTCTCCGGATCCCATGACAAATAATGCCTTCAGTACATCCTCCTCAACCCACACTGAAAGCAGAAGTGCTATGGGCTTTGCAAACGGTTTGCCGACATCACTCCTATACGTCCAATGATGACATTCACACCGTCTCCAGGGTGATGTTCCCTGACTCGCAGGGTCACTTGTGGTAAAGATAAAACCGCTTTTCTTGCGCGATTTGGACTCGCTCCATATATTAAAAGGGAGCTTCGTTGTCATGTTTGACGTAAGTATGAACAGGACCATCAAAAGAAAACAACTGGATGTGCATGTCAGGTATTGGGTGAATTATGAGAATGGCTCTCGAGTGCAGTCCTGGTTCTGGGATCACAGTACATGAGCCACTCCACCGCTGAAGACTTACTGGAGAAGTTTAAGGTAAGCCATTCAATAACATTTAAACTCATTAACGAACCCATGATTTTTAAATATCCATGGTTTATCTTTACATGTGTTTAAATGGGAGAACCATATTTATTGGTAAGCATATTTTAAAGATTTTATTGCTGCTTCATGGCTTTTGCTGCAAAAAAAATAGTTCATTGAGGAAATAGAATGTTTAAGTGTTGTGTAGCAACATGTACAGCTGTTGTACAGGCAAAAACTCTGGCTCAGTCCAAAGGAGGTGGATATAGGAATGGCTGTCATCAAGGTGGGACTTCTGTGAATTCACTGGTATCTTTACATACAAATGTATCAAACAATTGTGAAGTAAAAAATATGTGAATAACATGGAGTTTGAGCTGGTTTGATATGTACAGCTGAGGTAGTGTTAACCTTGGGCTGAGTGTGCAGAAAGATTCTGGAAATTTGACAAACCATCTTTTTGTCAGAGACAGTCAGGAGCCAAAGGCAGTGGAAGTGACCTTGGTGTCCTTCAGATTAAAAAAAATTGCCAGATTGTGCTCTCAAAAATGTGCAAAAAGGCCTTGGATAAATGCCCTCTGAAGTACTCGATTGTACATGAGATGACGTGCTTGGACCCAAACAAAATGCACACCAGCCAGATAACTGCCAGCAGAAAAGGAGAAATCTCATGCAGAAGTTTGCGCAGGAGAATCGGTTGGCAGGCAGGATATCTGCTGGTAAATCATAGGATAAGAATAGGATAGTTCAGAATATTATTTTTAAATTATGCTTTTCTTTTTTCACATCTAACTGAATCAGGGACGGATTACAAACCGGGTTAGCGGGGCCGCTGCCCAGGGGCCCTTGGGGTGCAGGGGGCCCGTGGGCCCCAAGCCCAAAACAATTTGCAACGCTTATCAGCAATGTATTTTCGTTTGTCTATTTTAGAGGGCCTACATTCTTTGATCCTCTGCCTACAAGGTCCCCTGACCCTATAGGGAGGGTGTTTGGCTGCCAAGGGCCCTTGACTTGTGGTGGTTGTGGTGGTGGTGCAGGTGGTGGTGGTGGGGGGGGGCCTCGCGAACGTTTTACCCAGGGGCCCACACAACCCATAATCCGTCCCTGAACTGAATAGTGTTAACACGTAGATTTTAGCAGTATTTAGAAGACCGACTCTTGGTGTTTGAAAAGAAGCATCAGCCCAGTTATATTTTCTTTGATGAGCCTAGAGATATCTCAAGATTAAATTAAAATGATTGCACATTTATGGTATCATAGGAAAATTGGGTTATAAATCACTTTCCTATTCTACATGTGATTCTGTGTATTGACATTGTTGATCTGCATCTAATCTACTGTAATTAATGTAATTACAGGTGATGCAATATCCCAGCAGTCTGATAATCACCTGCACAATGAGGCAAAAGGCTTGGATTTTATATCCTTCATTCCTTCAGCACCATCCAAAGTTGATGTCTTTTTACATCAAAAAGTTAGTGGGCCTTATCCTGACCTCTGGATGTTCTGCAAGAACTTGCTGCTGCTGTCCTATGGGCAAGCCGAAGTGGAACGAATAGAGGTGGAGACCTGCAACTTATCAGAGGAAACAGTTGTTGCACAGAGGCTTATATGCGACCATGTCAGAGTGTGTGGGGGAGCAACCAAAGCGCCTCTGACCAAAGGTGAAAGATGAGCGAAAAGCAAAAAAGAAAACTTGAGGAACTCAAGAGGAAGAGAGTCTCACTGGAAAGTGTATGTGAGAGTTTACAAAAGGATGCTGAGCACATGGCAGAGGAAGCAGAGAGTGCTGCTGGAACCAAAAGGGCAACATTACTTACCAAGTCCAATACTCTGAGCCGACGAGCGAAGGAGGAGAAAGAGCAGTTGGTGGTCTTAAATGCAGATACTGAAGAATAGGCTACTGAACTGTGACTCCTAACACATCAAGAGTGAATCGGTGGAAACAAAAATATTTAGGTTCTTTGCATTTTTGGAGTATTTTACTTTCTGTGCCTGTTTGTACATTGTTCACAGCCATAATACTTTATAATTACAAGGTAGTTTTATGTTAGAGCTCTTGCTCCAATAAATATGTGCCTTGTAATTAACTAAATTCTAGGCTATTCAGTTTTTTTTGCCCTCGTGATGGTCGTGGGTTGTGAAAAAAGCCTTCTTCTTAGGGGTACCGCTGGGGCCAGCCGGGCGTATGTCGTGGCTTCAGTGAGTACTTATGTTTGTCATGCTGCCTGTGTACTTTATAGCGGCACAACATATTTCTGCAAATTGCATGCGTCAAATTGTCTGTCTCTCTTAAAAAATATGAAGTGTCACCAAAATTTTAAACGGGGAATCAATCTCAATGAAAAATATTCGTCAAGTAACGTTTCTAAAATAATATAGACATACTAATAATTATATATTAATAAATCGGATGAACGATGCATCCCAAATTGTATCCGCTGCGCACTTCTTAATCAGGGCAATCGCATCGTGGAGGTTTCTGCAGACGCCCAAAAAGACTTACTTAAGAAAACTGTTGCATGATAATTTGTACCATTTTCAAGGGTGGGGGGCGTGCAGTAGATGCCCCCTTTATTTTTGTGCTTCTGCCGTTCAAACCGAGCAGCACTGAGTTTGTCATGGCACCTGACGCCAAATCTACTGCTTAGCTGCTACAGACAGAACTATCTTCAAATCACCACTAGGGGGTGTCAATGCTGCAGCTTCGTTCTATGGTTGATCTTTTTCAAAGACAGTTTTTTTTCTCTCTCTCCACATAATCAACTTAACTGATTAGCGTGCTTTCATAGTAATGGTTTTTAATCCGTGTTAATCTTCTGAACAATGACTAGTAAAGGTTCTATGAGGTTGTCCTACTTACTATGGATTTTAAGTTTTTTATCAAGGTGTTAAAACGTACCACAGTTGCCAGTCCTGTGTTTTATGTCTAGCAATTTGTACAGTTTCTTCAGTATAAACACATGCCATGATCTGTGAGAATCTCCTCCAGAACTCTGCATTTCCTCAAGATCTTTTTGTAATATTGCATCATGGCACTGCTCAGAACAACACAGATGGTGCATAACAACACAAGGGAGTACAAGACAACATGGTGCAGAAACAGTGCGATACAAAGCAGGACAAAACTGGATGATACGTGGTCAGTGGTGGATAAAGTGCAGTAACAGCTGTACAGTGCAGCTGCCGTGGAAATGACTGTTACAGGGGATGCAAAAGCTGCAGGTTTGAATTGTTTGGCGAATGAAGCTGTTCATGAATCTGCTAGTCAGTGTTTGTGGATGGTGGTCAGAGTCCTGGATTATAGACTGAACCTTGTTACTGTGGCAGTTAAAGTACAGCTGGTCAATGGAGGGCAGTTCAGTGCGAATGATGTTCTTAACAGACTTCGCAATGTACTGCCTTCCTGTCATGTGGCTCCACCATACCATAGTACTACTGTAAGAACTAGGGATGTAACGATACATTCAACTCACCATTTGATACGATTCACGATTCTGAGTTCACGATACAATTTTCTCATTTTTTGCAGAATGAGCTGCAGACAAATATATTCAAAAATATTCTTATATTTATCTTTCTGAACTGTTGACACTGTTGTGAACAGTGCAACTGAATTTGAATAAAATACTGTTGAAAAAAATCCCAAATCAAAATAAGTAAATAAAAAAAAATAAATCAAATAAATAAGCTAAGGTTTGCATGTGCAGCTTTTTAGCGTGCTTTGCCCTTTTAATAATCTTCACTCAGCTCACGGTGGTGCCAGTGGACCTGTTTGTGTATGTTATCAGTCTATTACAATGTTTGCATGCAGTTTATGTCTTGTCTGTGCTTTTCTCGCTGTTTCCTCCTCGTTTGTGATTACCGGAAAGCTAATATGCTGCCACACCGCCAATTGAAGATCGGGCGGTGCGTCCATCCATCCATTTTCTGAAACCACTTAATCCCAACTGAGATCGCGGGGGAGACCGGAGCCTATCCCGGGAACAAGGGGCGCAGACAGGAACCAAGCCCAGGCAGTCACCTACACACCGCAGGTCGCACACACTCACACAACTACAGGGCCAATTTAGACTCACCAGTCAACCTATCCTGCATGCTTTTGGACCGTGGGAGGAACCTGGAGTCCCCGGCGAAAACGGGGAGAGCATGCGAACTCCACACAGAAAGGGCCCTGGACCGAAGCCAGCACTAACCACTGTGCCGTCCTCAGTTTCAAATTCATTCATCATCTCGCGTTCGCTCAAAACCAAAAACTGACGTACGATGTCGACGTGATACGCAGTGACATCTGACGTCAAACTCACATTGTGAAATCAAATGTAATATTACACCAGTTTTTCTGTTAAAGTACTGTGAAGTACTCCTACAATAGTGATTCATTTTCCACATCAGCCGGTTTAAATCTTCATGCATTTGCACCGATTTTTAACTGATTTGTGATTCATCATTACATGCCAGGGCCAGCAGCTCTGCATGGCTCGACCCTCATAAACATTCTCCACACATGCTGTTCAGGCAGTGGCCACAGAAATTCCCCCAGTGAACTTTATGCTTTCTGTCGGAGAGTATGCTGTGTTCTGGCCTTAAACCCTGCATACTACTTTGCAGACTTTGATCCTCTTAACAACAATTGGCATTTCTGGTGGCTGAATATCCATCCATCCGTCATCCAACTGCATGCTTAAAAGCTGTGAATAATAGTAATAATTCTTAAAATTGCAACTATCTAGAATTTCAGCCTAGTTACTCAGCTAAATTACTATTTAAACCTAGAATAATTTCTATAAGGGGCGGCATGGTGGTGCAGTGGTTAGCACTGTCGCCTCACACCTCTGGGACCCGGGTTCGTGTCTCCGCCTGGGTCACATGTGTGTGGAGTTTGCATGTTCTCCCCATGTCGTTGTGGGGTTTCCTCTGGGTACTCCGGTTTCCCCCCACAGTCCAAAAACATGCTGGGGCTAATTGGAGTTGCTGAATTGCCCGTAGGTGTGTGTGTGTGAGTGGATGGTGTGTGAGTGTGCCCTGCGATGGGCTGGCCCCCCATCCTGGGTTGTTCCCTGCCTCGTGCCCATTGATTCTGGGATAGGCTCCGGACCCCCCGCGACCCAATAGGATAAGCGGTTTGGAAAATGGATGGATGGATAATTTCTATATGTGTGATAGAATCAAAAAATATTTTGTTTTACATATAAATCTTCACAAGGTGTATTACACATGGTATTCCCCAGACACCGCCACCCCAACAGATGCTTTGTTTGTTAAGACAATAGCTCAGAAAGTGGTTGATCGATCTTTTGCAGCTTTTACCAAGGTTTGTACAAGCCAAAATTAAATTTTGAAACGGATCCCTGCCACACCCTGCCCTCCTGAACCTCCCGTTTCCTCCCTAGTGTGGTATAACGTGCCATGCCTGTTCCGCGTTTGTTTTACCTCTCCTTCCTGCCCTTGTGTTACTCATTTCAGGTGCCTCTAGTTTGCTCCCTGCTTAGCCTTGTATAAATGTGCTTCTCAGTCCTGCCTTTAATGTTGCTGCTGCTGTTTGCCTGTGTGTTCTTCCCTGCTTATGATTCCCCCGTGATCCAGTTGTGATCCAGTTGTCTTCATATCATGTATTCACATTCCTCAGCTGAGAGTGAACAAAGTTCTGTGGAAAGTATCTGACTACAGATAGACTTTCACCCAGTTCTCTGCGGGAGCTCTGATTACAGAGTGACTCCCCGACTACTTCTGAAGCCCTTCCTTAAGTATCCAGACCAGGTGATGGCATGTTTCTGAAGACTGACTAATTTCGGTCAATGGTTAATTTTAGGGGCATTGCTGACCTTGGTTCTCAAGTCCCCAGCCAATCAGATCACTTTAGGGGGTGGTTGTAATTCCCTTGTTCTACCATGAGAGAATCTCTCTCAGTTTGGTGGGTTGAGCCGAAGTTTCTGTATTTCTCTTAGGAAAAGCTATACTGCCTTAAATCTGAGAGTATAATACTCCTCGTCTCATGCCTATTCAAACGAGACCAAACATGCGTGTATTTGTCCCTAACATCTATGTGTGCTGAGTTATCCTGTTTATAGTGGAAAAGGTGTCTGTGTCTGGAGGCTGACAGCTGTTGTTGCTGTGGATTGATTGTGGAACTCTGGTCACTCCGGGGGTGAAAGGTCTTGCTTTTTCTGTGCTGCTCCAGTTATTCCTATCCAGTCTCTCAGGAGCCGGCAGGCCTTTGCCTTCCTTAAAAGGGGTGGTTTGACGAGTTGAGTCCAGTCTTGCCTGGGCCAGCGGAGCTCTGAAATAGACTGATGCAGGCTGATCAGAGTTGGGGCCTGCAGGACCTATAAGTTTTATGTCCTTACAGAATGTAAGTGGCATCATACTAAACTAGTGGTGTTCGAACTAGCATGGAAAGAGGCTATGGGTAGCTACAAAAAGGCTCTTAGTGCCGCCAAATCATCTAGTATCTATCAGAACTAATTGAAATAAACAAAAATAATCCTAGATTCCTATTTACTATGGTGTCCAAGCTGACTAATAACCAGACCACTGGTTATTTTCCAGTGACGACTTTATGAAACTTTTTGACCAAAAATATGCTCAATTAAACAGAACATTTTGAATATTGAATATTGGTTAACCAGTCAGAACTGATGTACTTAATTTTATCTTCAAATTCATCTACTTGTATGCTAGAACCTGTTCCATCAAAATTATTCAGCGATGCTCCCAGCATTGATTGAACCGCTACTAGCAATAGTTAAACTAAAACATATAATCATATTACCCCAATTTTATCTTCACTGCACTGGCTGCCAGTTAGATTTCGTGTTGACTACAAAACACTGCTCTTAACCTATAAAGCTGTAAATGGTCTTGCACCGCAGTATGTGAGTGACCTCATTTGCGTTCCGAATCATACACTTAGATGACGAGATGGAGGTATTCTATCCGTACCCAGAATAAAGAACATTACCTTTGGGGGAAGAGCATTTGCTCATAAAGCACCACAGCTATGGAATAAACTTCCTATTAGTGTTCGGAACTCAGACACAATCTCTGCTTTTAAGTCAAGGCTTAAGATGTACCTCTTTCGCCAGTCTTTTGGATAGTTAAATCTTCTTTTCTAAGGTGAATGGGAAATCTGGAGGTTCATAGTTATTTGAGATTGAAGGGGAAAGGGGGGATTGGTGCTGTCGTCCTGCCACTCTCGCCGATCACTTAAGCTGTGGATGGGAGGTGGCTTGACGCCAAAACCTCTGTAAACCCTCATGCCTGTGCTTCCTTCCAGGTCACTCTTTTAGGCAGGCTGTCATAGTTGCTTTAGTCCTGCCGGTTAGGTGTAGGGCAATAACTCTTCTCCATCTTCTCTTTTTCGAGCTGATACCGAGCCGACTACACCGTGTGAACCCGCACCTGGACTCCTGGATATAACTACATGAAACCAACTGGGACTTTATAACTATATGAACTCTAATGAATGTCAATGTAAATGCAGTTTCATGCTCCTTGGTCGCCATTTACGGAGTCTTCAAAGACGGTCCGGCTGCAGGATCACTGTTGCTGTGGTGTAGATCAGCTGATCTGTAGTAGTCTTCTACGTACATCTTCTAGTAGACCTTCTGAGGGTACTTCACGCATTCTTGGTCCAGCTTAGCTTATTTCTTATTTCTCAGGTCAGCTGCTCTTGTATTCAGCCTACTAGTCTCTCTTGTATTCAGCCTACTAATATATATGGGGCTTGGTACCCAATCTCGGAATGTGGGGATGATGATATCTCCCCCCTGACCTGTCGTCCTGGCTCCCCCTTGTCGTAGCAATCGTGTTGTACCTCATCAATCTCTAGTTGTGATAGCAGTTGTTTCTGGCCACAACCGGGATTCGAACCCCGGTCTCCCGTGTGAAAGGCGGCGATCTTATATTTTATATCTATATAAATATTTTATATCTTATATAATATATCTATATTATAAGGGAGATTTACGGGAAAATAATACGGGAGGACGGCGGGAAAGAGAAGTAAAATACGGTAGTTTCCCGGCCAAAACGGGAGGCTCCAGTATCCCTTACATTTTAAGACAGGAAATATAAAATAATATAAATTATATAAAATATAATATAAATATAAATATAAATATATAAAATATATAAAATATATTTTTGGCCACAACCGGGATTCGAACCCCGGTCTCCCGTGTGAAAGGCGGCGATCTTACCACTACACTATCCAGCAACTATATAATATAAGGGAGATTTACGGGAAAATACTAATACGGGAGGACGGCGGGAAAGAGAAGTAAAATACGGTAGTTTCCCGGCCAAAACGGGAGGCTCCAGTATCCCTTACATTTTAAGACAGGAAATATAAAATAATATAAATTATATAAAATATAATATAAATATAAATATAAATATATAAAATATATAAAATATATTTTTGGCCACAACCGGGATTCGAACCCCGGTCTCCCGTGTGAAAGGCGGCGATCTTACCACTACACTATCCAGCAACTATATAATATAAGGGAGATTTACGGGAAAATACTAATACGGGAGGACGGCGGGAAAGAGAAGTAAAATACGGTAGTTTCCCGGCCAAAACGGGAGGCTCCAGTATCCCTTACATTTTAAGACAGGAAATATAAAATAATATAAATTATATAAAATATAATATAAATATAAATATAAATATATAAAATATATAAAATATATTTTTGGCCACAACCGGGATTCGAACCCCGGTCTCCCGTGTGAAAGGCGGCGATCTTACCACTACACTATCCAGCAACTATATAATATAAGGGAGATTTACGGGAAAATACTAATACGGGAGGACGGCGGGAAAGAGAAGTAAAATACGGTAGTTTCCCGGCCAAAACGGGAGACTTGACAGCTATGGCTGTCTCTGGCCACGCCCCCTACAGTCGGTCCGGCCCCTGTTCGCGTGTTCGCGAAAACGACTTCATTTATTTTCTTATTGATTTATCGACAGACTTTTTAGACGTTATAATAACAACACTCTATTGATCCCCCTCTTACTGTCCATGATACACAATGACGAGACACATGTTCACTAATGACGAGAACTATTCTATTTTTCATGCCGGGGGTCCTTCAAATCTTACATTTACAAATCTTGTTCTTGTTCTCTGCTTTCTCCTTTCTCGTTCCCGTAGATATATATTATTATACGGAGATTTACGGAGTCTTCAAAGACGGTCCGGCTCCAGCTCAAGGATCACTGTTGCTGTGGTGTAGATCAGCTGATCTGTAGTAGTCTTCTACGTACATCTTCTAGTAGACCTTCTGAGGGTACTTCACGCATTCTTGGTCGGAGGGTCCAGGTTTCCAGCTTAGCTTATTTCTTATTTCTCAGGTCAGCTGCTCTTGTTTGGGATGTGCTTGACCGGCGTATACGACAGCGTGTACCAGTTCCCACTAATATCCAACAACTTCGCACAGCCATTGAAGAGGAGTGGACCAACATTCCACAGGCCACAATTGACAATCTGATAAACTCTATGCGAAGAAGATGTGTTGCATTGCATGAGGCAAATGGTGGTCACACCAGATACTGACCGGTTCTGAGTCCCCAGACCCCCAATAAAGCAAAAAACTGCACATTCCAGGGTGGCCTTTTATTGTGGGCAGTATAAGGTACACCTGTGCACTACCCATGATGTCAGATCAGCATCTTGATGTGGCACACCTGTGAGGTGGGATGGATTATCTCAGCAAAGCAGAAGTGCTCACTATCACACATTTAGACTGATTTGTGAGAAATGTTTGAGAGAAATGGTAATATTGTGTATCTGGAATGAATTGTAGGTCTTTAAGTCCATCTCATGAAAAATGGGAGCAGAAACAAGAGTGTTGCGTTTATATTTTTGTTCAGTATAGAATAAGCCCAGATTTATGTTTATTCAGTGGAGATAAGTACAACCTCTAAAGATAGGCCTACACCCGTTTTGGCAGTGTCTCCGGATCCCATGACAAATAATGCCTTCAGTACATCCTCCTCAACCCACACTGAAAGCAGAAGTGCTATGGGCTTTGCAAACGGTTTGCCGACATCACTCCTATACGTCCAATGATGACATTCACACCGTCTCCAGGGTGATGTTCCCTGACTCGCAGGGTCACTTGTGGTAAAGATAAAACCGCTTTTCTTGCGCGATTTGGACTCGCTCCATATATTAAAAGGGAGCTTCGTTGTCATGTTTGACGTAAGTATGAACAGGACCATCAAAAGAAAACAACTGGATGTGCATGTCAGGTATTGGGTGAATTATGAGAATGGCTCTCGAGTGCAGTCCTGGTTCTGGGATCACAGTACATGAGCCACTCCACCGCTGAAGACTTACTGGAGAAGTTTAAGGTAAGCCATTCAATAACATTTAAACTCATTAACGAACCCATGATTTTTAAATATCCATGGTTTATCTTTACATGTGTTTAAATGGGAGAACCATATTTATTGGTAAGCATATTTTAAAGATTTTATTGCTGCTTCATGGCTTTTGCTGCAAAAAAAATAGTTCATTGAGGAAATAGAATGTTTAAGTGTTGTGTAGCAACATGTACAGCTGTTGTACAGGCAAAAACTCTGGCTCAGTCCAAAGGAGGTGGATATAGGAATGGCTGTCATCAAGGTGGGACTTCTGTGAATTCACTGGTATCTTTACATACAAATGTATCAAACAATTGTGAAGTAAAAAATATGTGAATAACATGGAGTTTGAGCTGGTTTGATATGTACAGCTGAGGTAGTGTTAACCTTGGGCTGAGTGTGCAGAAAGATTCTGGAAATTTGACAAACCATCTTTTTGTCAGAGACAGTCAGGAGCCAAAGGCAGTGGAAGTGACCTTGGTGTCCTTCAGATTAAAAAAAATTGCCAGATTGTGCTCTCAAAAATGTGCAAAAAGGCCTTGGATAAATGCCCTCTGAAGTACTCGATTGTACATGAGATGACGTGCTTGGACCCAAACAAAATGCACACCAGCCAGATAACTGCCAGCAGAAAAGGAGAAATCTCATGCAGAAGTTTGCGCAGGAGAATCGGTTGGCAGGCAGGATATCTGCTGGTAAATCATAGGATAAGAATAGGATAGTTCAGAATATTATTTTTAAATTATGCTTTTCTTTTTTCACATCTAACTGAATCAGGGACGGATTACAAACCGGGTTAGCGGGGCCGCTGCCCAGGGGCCCTTGGGGTGCAGGGGGCCCGTGGGCCCCAAGCCCAAAACAATTTGCAACGCTTATCAGCAATGTATTTTCGTTTGTCTATTTTAGAGGGCCTACATTCTTTGATCCTCTGCCTACAAGGTCCCCTGACCCTATAGGGAGGGTGTTTGGCTGCCAAGGGCCCTTGACTTGTGGTGGTTGTGGTGGTGGTGCAGGTGGTGGTGGTGGGGGGGGGCCTCGCGAACGTTTTACCCAGGGGCCCACACAACCCATAATCCGTCCCTGAACTGAATAGTGTTAACACGTAGATTTTAGCAGTATTTAGAAGACCGACTCTTGGTGTTTGAAAAGAAGCATCAGCCCAGTTATATTTTCTTTGATGAGCCTAGAGATATCTCAAGATTAAATTAAAATGATTGCACATTTATGGTATCATAGGAAAATTGGGTTATAAATCACTTTCCTATTCTACATGTGATTCTGTGTATTGACATTGTTGATCTGCATCTAATCTACTGTAATTAATGTAATTACAGGTGATGCAATATCCCAGCAGTCTGATAATCACCTGCACAATGAGGCAAAAGGCTTGGATTTTATATCCTTCATTCCTTCAGCACCATCCAAAGTTGATGTCTTTTTACATCAAAAAGTTAGTGGGCCTTATCCTGACCTCTGGATGTTCTGCAAGAACTTGCTGCTGCTGTCCTATGGGCAAGCCGAAGTGGAACGAATAGAGGTGGAGACCTGCAACTTATCAGAGGAAACAGTTGTTGCACAGAGGCTTATATGCGACCATGTCAGAGTGTGTGGGGGAGCAACCAAAGCGCCTCTGACCAAAGGTGAAAGATGAGCGAAAAGCAAAAAAGAAAACTTGAGGAACTCAAGAGGAAGAGAGTCTCACTGGAAAGTGTATGTGAGAGTTTACAAAAGGATGCTGAGCACATGGCAGAGGAAGCAGAGAGTGCTGCTGGAACCAAAAGGGCAACATTACTTACCAAGTCCAATACTCTGAGCCGACGAGCGAAGGAGGAGAAAGAGCAGTTGGTGGTCTTAAATGCAGATACTGAAGAATAGGCTACTGAACTGTGACTCCTAACACATCAAGAGTGAATCGGTGGAAACAAAAATATTTAGGTTCTTTGCATTTTTGGAGTATTTTACTTTCTGTGCCTGTTTGTACATTGTTCACAGCCATAATACTTTATAATTACAAGGTAGTTTTATGTTAGAGCTCTTGCTCCAATAAATATGTGCCTTGTAATTAACTAAATTCTAGGCTATTCAGTTTTTTTTGCCCTCGTGATGGTCGTGGGTTGTGAAAAAAGCCTTCTTCTTAGGGGTACCGCTGGGGCCAGCCGGGCGTATGTCGTGGCTTCAGTGAGTACTTATGTTTGTCATGCTGCCTGTGTACTTTATAGCGGCACAACATATTTCTGCAAATTGCATGCGTCAAATTGTCTGTCTCTCTTAAAAAATATGAAGTGTCACCAAAATTTTAAACGGGGAATCAATCTCAATGAAAAATATTCGTCAAGTAACGTTTCTAAAATAATATAGACATACTAATAATTATATATTAATAAATCGGATGAACGATGCATCCCAAATTGTATCCGCTGCGCACTTCTTAATCAGGGCAATCGCATCGTGGAGGTTTCTGCAGACGCCCAAAAAGACTTACTTAAGAAAACTGTTGCATGATAATTTGTACCATTTTCAAGGGTGGGGGGCGTGCAGTAGATGCCCCCTTTATTTTTGTGCTTCTGCCGTTCAAACCGAGCAGCACTGAGTTTGTCATGGCACCTGACGCCAAATCTACTGCTTAGCTGCTACAGACAGAACTATCTTCAAATCACCACTAGGGGGTGTCAATGCTGCAGCTTCGTTCTATGGTTGATCTTTTTCAAAGACAGTTTTTTTTCTCTCTCTCCACATAATCAACTTAACTGATTAGCGTGCTTTCATAGTAATGGTTTTTAATCCGTGTTAATCTTCTGAACAATGACTAGTAAAGGTTCTATGAGGTTGTCCTACTTACTATGGATTTTAAGTTTTTTATCAAGGTGTTAAAACGTACCACAGTTGCCAGTCCTGTGTTTTATGTCTAGCAATTTGTACAGTTTCTTCAGTATAAACACATGCCATGATCTGTGAGAATCTCCTCCAGAACTCTGCATTTCCTCAAGATCTTTTTGTAATATTGCATCATGGCACTGCTCAGAACAACACAGATGGTGCATAACAACACAAGGGAGTACAAGACAACATGGTGCAGAAACAGTGCGATACAAAGCAGGACAAAACTGGATGATACGTGGTCAGTGGTGGATAAAGTGCAGTAACAGCTGTACAGTGCAGCTGCCGTGGAAATGACTGTTACAGGGGATGCAAAAGCTGCAGGTTTGAATTGTTTGGCGAATGAAGCTGTTCATGAATCTGCTAGTCAGTGTTTGTGGATGGTGGTCAGAGTCCTGGATTATAGACTGAACCTTGTTACTGTGGCAGTTAAAGTACAGCTGGTCAATGGAGGGCAGTTCAGTGCGAATGATGTTCTTAACAGACTTCGCAATGTACTGCCTTCCTGTCATGTGGCTCCACCATACCATAGTACTACTGTAAGAACTAGGGATGTAACGATACATTCAACTCACCATTTGATACGATTCACGATTCTGAGTTCACGATACAATTTTCTCATTTTTTGCAGAATGAGCTGCAGACAAATATATTCAAAAATATTCTTATATTTATCTTTCTGAACTGTTGACACTGTTGTGAACAGTGCAACTGAATTTGAATAAAATACTGTTGAAAAAAATCCCAAATCAAAATAAGTAAATAAAAAAAAATAAATCAAATAAATAAGCTAAGGTTTGCATGTGCAGCTTTTTAGCGTGCTTTGCCCTTTTAATAATCTTCACTCAGCTCACGGTGGTGCCAGTGGACCTGTTTGTGTATGTTATCAGTCTATTACAATGTTTGCATGCAGTTTATGTCTTGTCTGTGCTTTTCTCGCTGTTTCCTCCTCGTTTGTGATTACCGGAAAGCTAATATGCTGCCACACCGCCAATTGAAGATCGGGCGGTGCGTCCATCCATCCATTTTCTGAAACCACTTAATCCCAACTGAGATCGCGGGGGAGACCGGAGCCTATCCCGGGAACAAGGGGCGCAGACAGGAACCAAGCCCAGGCAGTCACCTACACACCGCAGGTCGCACACACTCACACAACTACAGGGCCAATTTAGACTCACCAGTCAACCTATCCTGCATGCTTTTGGACCGTGGGAGGAACCTGGAGTCCCCGGCGAAAACGGGGAGAGCATGCGAACTCCACACAGAAAGGGCCCTGGACCGAAGCCAGCACTAACCACTGTGCCGTCCTCAGTTTCAAATTCATTCATCATCTCGCGTTCGCTCAAAACCAAAAACTGACGTACGATGTCGACGTGATACGCAGTGACATCTGACGTCAAACTCACATTGTGAAATCAAATGTAATATTACACCAGTTTTTCTGTTAAAGTACTGTGAAGTACTCCTACAATAGTGATTCATTTTCCACATCAGCCGGTTTAAATCTTCATGCATTTGCACCGATTTTTAACTGATTTGTGATTCATCATTACATGCCAGGGCCAGCAGCTCTGCATGGCTCGACCCTCATAAACATTCTCCACACATGCTGTTCAGGCAGTGGCCACAGAAATTCCCCCAGTGAACTTTATGCTTTCTGTCGGAGAGTATGCTGTGTTCTGGCCTTAAACCCTGCATACTACTTTGCAGACTTTGATCCTCTTAACAACAATTGGCATTTCTGGTGGCTGAATATCCATCCATCCGTCATCCAACTGCATGCTTAAAAGCTGTGAATAATAGTAATAATTCTTAAAATTGCAACTATCTAGAATTTCAGCCTAGTTACTCAGCTAAATTACTATTTAAACCTAGAATAATTTCTATAAGGGGCGGCATGGTGGTGCAGTGGTTAGCACTGTCGCCTCACACCTCTGGGACCCGGGTTCGTGTCTCCGCCTGGGTCACATGTGTGTGGAGTTTGCATGTTCTCCCCATGTCGTTGTGGGGTTTCCTCTGGGTACTCCGGTTTCCCCCCACAGTCCAAAAACATGCTGGGGCTAATTGGAGTTGCTGAATTGCCCGTAGGTGTGTGTGTGTGAGTGGATGGTGTGTGAGTGTGCCCTGCGATGGGCTGGCCCCCCATCCTGGGTTGTTCCCTGCCTCGTGCCCATTGATTCTGGGATAGGCTCCGGACCCCCCGCGACCCAATAGGATAAGCGGTTTGGAAAATGGATGGATGGATAATTTCTATATGTGTGATAGAATCAAAAAATATTTTGTTTTACATATAAATCTTCACAAGGTGTATTACACATGGTATTCCCCAGACACCGCCACCCCAACAGATGCTTTGTTTGTTAAGACAATAGCTCAGAAAGTGGTTGATCGATCTTTTGCAGCTTTTACCAAGGTTTGTACAAGCCAAAATTAAATTTTGAAACGGATCCCTGCCACACCCTGCCCTCCTGAACCTCCCGTTTCCTCCCTAGTGTGGTATAACGTGCCATGCCTGTTCCGCGTTTGTTTTACCTCTCCTTCCTGCCCTTGTGTTACTCATTTCAGGTGCCTCTAGTTTGCTCCCTGCTTAGCCTTGTATAAATGTGCTTCTCAGTCCTGCCTTTAATGTTGCTGCTGCTGTTTGCCTGTGTGTTCTTCCCTGCTTATGATTCCCCCGTGATCCAGTTGTGATCCAGTTGTCTTCATATCATGTATTCACATTCCTCAGCTGAGAGTGAACAAAGTTCTGTGGAAAGTATCTGACTACAGATAGACTTTCACCCAGTTCTCTGCGGGAGCTCTGATTACAGAGTGACTCCCCGACTACTTCTGAAGCCCTTCCTTAAGTATCCAGACCAGGTGATGGCATGTTTCTGAAGACTGACTAATTTCGGTCAATGGTTAATTTTAGGGGCATTGCTGACCTTGGTTCTCAAGTCCCCAGCCAATCAGATCACTTTAGGGGGTGGTTGTAATTCCCTTGTTCTACCATGAGAGAATCTCTCTCAGTTTGGTGGGTTGAGCCGAAGTTTCTGTATTTCTCTTAGGAAAAGCTATACTGCCTTAAATCTGAGAGTATAATACTCCTCGTCTCATGCCTATTCAAACGAGACCAAACATGCGTGTATTTGTCCCTAACATCTATGTGTGCTGAGTTATCCTGTTTATAGTGGAAAAGGTGTCTGTGTCTGGAGGCTGACAGCTGTTGTTGCTGTGGATTGATTGTGGAACTCTGGTCACTCCGGGGGTGAAAGGTCTTGCTTTTTCTGTGCTGCTCCAGTTATTCCTATCCAGTCTCTCAGGAGCCGGCAGGCCTTTGCCTTCCTTAAAAGGGGTGGTTTGACGAGTTGAGTCCAGTCTTGCCTGGGCCAGCGGAGCTCTGAAATAGACTGATGCAGGCTGATCAGAGTTGGGGCCTGCAGGACCTATAAGTTTTATGTCCTTACAGAATGTAAGTGGCATCATACTAAACTAGTGGTGTTCGAACTAGCATGGAAAGAGGCTATGGGTAGCTACAAAAAGGCTCTTAGTGCCGCCAAATCATCTAGTATCTATCAGAACTAATTGAAATAAACAAAAATAATCCTAGATTCCTATTTACTATGGTGTCCAAGCTGACTAATAACCAGACCACTGGTTATTTTCCAGTGACGACTTTATGAAACTTTTTGACCAAAAATATGCTCAATTAAACAGAACATTTTGAATATTGAATATTGGTTAACCAGTCAGAACTGATGTACTTAATTTTATCTTCAAATTCATCTACTTGTATGCTAGAACCTGTTCCATCAAAATTATTCAGCGATGCTCCCAGCATTGATTGAACCGCTACTAGCAATAGTTAAACTAAAACATATAATCATATTACCCCAATTTTATCTTCACTGCACTGGCTGCCAGTTAGATTTCGTGTTGACTACAAAACACTGCTCTTAACCTATAAAGCTGTAAATGGTCTTGCACCGCAGTATGTGAGTGACCTCATTTGCGTTCCGAATCATACACTTAGATGACGAGATGGAGGTATTCTATCCGTACCCAGAATAAAGAACATTACCTTTGGGGGAAGAGCATTTGCTCATAAAGCACCACAGCTATGGAATAAACTTCCTATTAGTGTTCGGAACTCAGACACAATCTCTGCTTTTAAGTCAAGGCTTAAGATGTACCTCTTTCGCCAGTCTTTTGGATAGTTAAATCTTCTTTTCTAAGGTGAATGGGAAATCTGGAGGTTCATAGTTATTTGAGATTGAAGGGGAAAGGGGGGATTGGTGCTGTCGTCCTGCCACTCTCGCCGATCACTTAAGCTGTGGATGGGAGGTGGCTTGACGCCAAAACCTCTGTAAACCCTCATGCCTGTGCTTCCTTCCAGGTCACTCTTTTAGGCAGGCTGTCATAGTTGCTTTAGTCCTGCCGGTTAGGTGTAGGGCAATAACTCTTCTCCATCTTCTCTTTTTCGAGCTGATACCGAGCCGACTACACCGTGTGAACCCGCACCTGGACTCCTGGATATAACTACATGAAACCAACTGGGACTTTATAACTATATGAACTCTAATGAATGTCAATGTAAATGCAGTTTCATGCTCCTTGGTCGCCCAGAGGAGGATGGGGTCCCCTTCTGAGTCTAGGTTCCACTCAAGGTTTCTTCCTGCTAGAGGGAGTTTCCTTGCCACTGTCGCCTCAGGCTTTTAAATATAAATATAAATATATAAAATATATAAAATATATTTTTGGCCACAACCGGGATTCGAACCCCGGTCTCCCGTGTGAAAGGCGGCGATCTTACCACTACACTATCCAGCAACTATATAATATAAGGGAGATTTACGGGAAAATACTAATACGGGAGGACGGCGGGAAAGAGAAGTAAAATACGGTAGTTTCCCGGCCAAAACGGGAGGCTCCAGTATCCCTTACATTTTAAGACAGGAAATATAAAATAATATAAATTATATAAAATATAATATAAATATAATATAAATATATAAAATATATAAAATATATTTTTGGCCACAACCGGGATTCGAACCCCGGTCTCCCGTGTGAAAGGCGGCGATCTTACCACTACACTATCCAGCAACTATATAATATAAGGGAGATTTACGGGAAAATACTAATACGGGAGGACGGCGGGAAAGAGAAGTAAAATACGGTAGTTTCCCGGCCAAAACGGGAGACTTGACAGCTATGGCTGTCTCTGGCCACGCCCCCTACAGTCGGTCCGGCCCCTGTTCGCGTGTTCGCGAAAACGACTTCATTTATTTTCTTATTGATTTATCGACAGACTTTTTAGACGTTATAATAACAACACTCTATTGATCCCCCTCTTACTGTCCATGATACACAATGACGAGACACATGTTCACTAATGACGAGAACTATTCTATTTTTCATGCCGGGGGTCCTTCAAATCTTACATTTACAAATCTTGTTCTTGTTCTCTGCTTTCTCCTTTCTCGTTCCCGTAGATATATATTATTATACGGAGATTTACGGAGTCTTCAAAGACGGTCCGGCTCCAGCTCAAGGATCACTGTTGCTGTGGTGTAGATCAGCTGATCTGTAGTAGTCTTCTACGTACATCTTCTAGTAGACCTTCTGAGGGTACTTCACGCATTCTTGGTCGGAGGGTCCAGGTTTCCAGCTTAGCTTATTTCTTATTTCTCAGGTCAGCTGCTCTTGTTTGGGATGTGCTTGACCGGCGTATACGACAGCGTGTACCAGTTCCCACTAATATCCAACAACTTCGCACAGCCATTGAAGAGGAGTGGACCAACATTCCACAGGCCACAATTGACAATCTGATAAACTCTATGCGAAGAAGATGTGTTGCATTGCATGAGGCAAATGGTGGTCACACCAGATACTGACCGGTTCTGAGTCCCCAGACCCCCAATAAAGCAAAAAACTGCACATTCCAGGGTGGCCTTTTATTGTGGGCAGTATAAGGTACACCTGTGCACTACCCATGATGTCAGATCAGCATCTTGATGTGGCACACCTGTGAGGTGGGATGGATTATCTCAGCAAAGCAGAAGTGCTCACTATCACACATTTAGACTGATTTGTGAGAAATGTTTGAGAGAAATGGTAATATTGTGTATCTGGAATGAATTGTAGGTCTTTAAGTCCATCTCATGAAAAATGGGAGCAGAAACAAGAGTGTTGCGTTTATATTTTTGTTCAGTATAGAATAAGCCCAGATTTATGTTTATTCAGTGGAGATAAGTACAACCTCTAAAGATAGGCCTACACCCGTTTTGGCAGTGTCTCCGGATCCCATGACAAATAATGCCTTCAGTACATCCTCCTCAACCCACACTGAAAGCAGAAGTGCTATGGGCTTTGCAAACGGTTTGCCGACATCACTCCTATACGTCCAATGATGACATTCACACCGTCTCCAGGGTGATGTTCCCTGACTCGCAGGGTCACTTGTGGTAAAGATAAAACCGCTTTTCTTGCGCGATTTGGACTCGCTCCATATATTAAAAGGGAGCTTCGTTGTCATGTTTGACGTAAGTATGAACAGGACCATCAAAAGAAAACAACTGGATGTGCATGTCAGGTATTGGGTGAATTATGAGAATGGCTCTCGAGTGCAGTCCTGGTTCTGGGATCACAGTACATGAGCCACTCCACCGCTGAAGACTTACTGGAGAAGTTTAAGGTAAGCCATTCAATAACATTTAAACTCATTAACGAACCCATGATTTTTAAATATCCATGGTTTATCTTTACATGTGTTTAAATGGGAGAACCATATTTATTGGTAAGCATATTTTAAAGATTTTATTGCTGCTTCATGGCTTTTGCTGCAAAAAAAATAGTTCATTGAGGAAATAGAATGTTTAAGTGTTGTGTAGCAACATGTACAGCTGTTGTACAGGCAAAAACTCTGGCTCAGTCCAAAGGAGGTGGATATAGGAATGGCTGTCATCAAGGTGGGACTTCTGTGAATTCACTGGTATCTTTACATACAAATGTATCAAACAATTGTGAAGTAAAAAATATGTGAATAACATGGAGTTTGAGCTGGTTTGATATGTACAGCTGAGGTAGTGTTAACCTTGGGCTGAGTGTGCAGAAAGATTCTGGAAATTTGACAAACCATCTTTTTGTCAGAGACAGTCAGGAGCCAAAGGCAGTGGAAGTGACCTTGGTGTCCTTCAGATTAAAAAAAATTGCCAGATTGTGCTCTCAAAAATGTGCAAAAAGGCCTTGGATAAATGCCCTCTGAAGTACTCGATTGTACATGAGATGACGTGCTTGGACCCAAACAAAATGCACACCAGCCAGATAACTGCCAGCAGAAAAGGAGAAATCTCATGCAGAAGTTTGCGCAGGAGAATCGGTTGGCAGGCAGGATATCTGCTGGTAAATCATAGGATAAGAATAGGATAGTTCAGAATATTATTTTTAAATTATGCTTTTCTTTTTTCACATCTAACTGAATCAGGGACGGATTACAAACCGGGTTAGCGGGGCCGCTGCCCAGGGGCCCTTGGGGTGCAGGGGGCCCGTGGGCCCCAAGCCCAAAACAATTTGCAACGCTTATCAGCAATGTATTTTCGTTTGTCTATTTTAGAGGGCCTACATTCTTTGATCCTCTGCCTACAAGGTCCCCTGACCCTATAGGGAGGGTGTTTGGCTGCCAAGGGCCCTTGACTTGTGGTGGTTGTGGTGGTGGTGCAGGTGGTGGTGGTGGGGGGGGGCCTCGCGAACGTTTTACCCAGGGGCCCACACAACCCATAATCCGTCCCTGAACTGAATAGTGTTAACACGTAGATTTTAGCAGTATTTAGAAGACCGACTCTTGGTGTTTGAAAAGAAGCATCAGCCCAGTTATATTTTCTTTGATGAGCCTAGAGATATCTCAAGATTAAATTAAAATGATTGCACATTTATGGTATCATAGGAAAATTGGGTTATAAATCACTTTCCTATTCTACATGTGATTCTGTGTATTGACATTGTTGATCTGCATCTAATCTACTGTAATTAATGTAATTACAGGTGATGCAATATCCCAGCAGTCTGATAATCACCTGCACAATGAGGCAAAAGGCTTGGATTTTATATCCTTCATTCCTTCAGCACCATCCAAAGTTGATGTCTTTTTACATCAAAAAGTTAGTGGGCCTTATCCTGACCTCTGGATGTTCTGCAAGAACTTGCTGCTGCTGTCCTATGGGCAAGCCGAAGTGGAACGAATAGAGGTGGAGACCTGCAACTTATCAGAGGAAACAGTTGTTGCACAGAGGCTTATATGCGACCATGTCAGAGTGTGTGGGGGAGCAACCAAAGCGCCTCTGACCAAAGGTGAAAGATGAGCGAAAAGCAAAAAAGAAAACTTGAGGAACTCAAGAGGAAGAGAGTCTCACTGGAAAGTGTATGTGAGAGTTTACAAAAGGATGCTGAGCACATGGCAGAGGAAGCAGAGAGTGCTGCTGGAACCAAAAGGGCAACATTACTTACCAAGTCCAATACTCTGAGCCGACGAGCGAAGGAGGAGAAAGAGCAGTTGGTGGTCTTAAATGCAGATACTGAAGAATAGGCTACTGAACTGTGACTCCTAACACATCAAGAGTGAATCGGTGGAAACAAAAATATTTAGGTTCTTTGCATTTTTGGAGTATTTTACTTTCTGTGCCTGTTTGTACATTGTTCACAGCCATAATACTTTATAATTACAAGGTAGTTTTATGTTAGAGCTCTTGCTCCAATAAATATGTGCCTTGTAATTAACTAAATTCTAGGCTATTCAGTTTTTTTTGCCCTCGTGATGGTCGTGGGTTGTGAAAAAAGCCTTCTTCTTAGGGGTACCGCTGGGGCCAGCCGGGCGTATGTCGTGGCTTCAGTGAGTACTTATGTTTGTCATGCTGCCTGTGTACTTTATAGCGGCACAACATATTTCTGCAAATTGCATGCGTCAAATTGTCTGTCTCTCTTAAAAAATATGAAGTGTCACCAAAATTTTAAACGGGGAATCAATCTCAATGAAAAATATTCGTCAAGTAACGTTTCTAAAATAATATAGACATACTAATAATTATATATTAATAAATCGGATGAACGATGCATCCCAAATTGTATCCGCTGCGCACTTCTTAATCAGGGCAATCGCATCGTGGAGGTTTCTGCAGACGCCCAAAAAGACTTACTTAAGAAAACTGTTGCATGATAATTTGTACCATTTTCAAGGGTGGGGGGCGTGCAGTAGATGCCCCCTTTATTTTTGTGCTTCTGCCGTTCAAACCGAGCAGCACTGAGTTTGTCATGGCACCTGACGCCAAATCTACTGCTTAGCTGCTACAGACAGAACTATCTTCAAATCACCACTAGGGGGTGTCAATGCTGCAGCTTCGTTCTATGGTTGATCTTTTTCAAAGACAGTTTTTTTTCTCTCTCTCCACATAATCAACTTAACTGATTAGCGTGCTTTCATAGTAATGGTTTTTAATCCGTGTTAATCTTCTGAACAATGACTAGTAAAGGTTCTATGAGGTTGTCCTACTTACTATGGATTTTAAGTTTTTTATCAAGGTGTTAAAACGTACCACAGTTGCCAGTCCTGTGTTTTATGTCTAGCAATTTGTACAGTTTCTTCAGTATAAACACATGCCATGATCTGTGAGAATCTCCTCCAGAACTCTGCATTTCCTCAAGATCTTTTTGTAATATTGCATCATGGCACTGCTCAGAACAACACAGATGGTGCATAACAACACAAGGGAGTACAAGACAACATGGTGCAGAAACAGTGCGATACAAAGCAGGACAAAACTGGATGATACGTGGTCAGTGGTGGATAAAGTGCAGTAACAGCTGTACAGTGCAGCTGCCGTGGAAATGACTGTTACAGGGGATGCAAAAGCTGCAGGTTTGAATTGTTTGGCGAATGAAGCTGTTCATGAATCTGCTAGTCAGTGTTTGTGGATGGTGGTCAGAGTCCTGGATTATAGACTGAACCTTGTTACTGTGGCAGTTAAAGTACAGCTGGTCAATGGAGGGCAGTTCAGTGCGAATGATGTTCTTAACAGACTTCGCAATGTACTGCCTTCCTGTCATGTGGCTCCACCATACCATAGTACTACTGTAAGAACTAGGGATGTAACGATACATTCAACTCACCATTTGATACGATTCACGATTCTGAGTTCACGATACAATTTTCTCATTTTTTGCAGAATGAGCTGCAGACAAATATATTCAAAAATATTCTTATATTTATCTTTCTGAACTGTTGACACTGTTGTGAACAGTGCAACTGAATTTGAATAAAATACTGTTGAAAAAAATCCCAAATCAAAATAAGTAAATAAAAAAAAATAAATCAAATAAATAAGCTAAGGTTTGCATGTGCAGCTTTTTAGCGTGCTTTGCCCTTTTAATAATCTTCACTCAGCTCACGGTGGTGCCAGTGGACCTGTTTGTGTATGTTATCAGTCTATTACAATGTTTGCATGCAGTTTATGTCTTGTCTGTGCTTTTCTCGCTGTTTCCTCCTCGTTTGTGATTACCGGAAAGCTAATATGCTGCCACACCGCCAATTGAAGAGTCGGGCGGTGCGTCCATCCATCCATTTTCTGAAACCACTTAATCCCAACTGAGATCGCGGGGGAGACCGGAGCCTATCCCGGGAACAAGGGGCGCAGACAGGAACCAAGCCCAGGCAGTCACCTACACACCGCAGGTCGCACACACTCACACAACTACAGGGCCAATTTAGACTCACCAGTCAACCTATCCTGCATGCTTTTGGACCGTGGGAGGAACCTGGAGTCCCCGGCGAAAACGGGGAGAGCATGCGAACTCCACACAGAAAGGGCCCTGGACCGAAGCCAGCACTAACCACTGTGCCGTCCTCAGTTTCAAATTCATTCATCATCTCGCGTTCGCTCAAAACCAAAAACTGACGTACGATGTCGACGTGATACGCAGTGACATCTGACGTCAAACTCACATTGTGAAATCAAATGTAATATTACACCAGTTTTTCTGTTAAAGTACTGTGAAGTACTCCTACAATAGTGATTCATTTTCCACATCAGCCGGTTTAAATCTTCATGCATTTGCACCGATTTTTAACTGATTTGTGATTCATCATTACATGCCAGGGCCAGCAGCTCTGCATGGCTCGACCCTCATAAACATTCTCCACACATGCTGTTCAGGCAGTGGCCACAGAAATTCCCCCAGTGAACTTTATGCTTTCTGTCGGAGAGTATGCTGTGTTCTGGCCTTAAACCCTGCATACTACTTTGCAGACTTTGATCCTCTTAACAACAATTGGCATTTCTGGTGGCTGAATATCCATCCATCCGTCATCCAACTGCATGCTTAAAAGCTGTGAATAATAGTAATAATTCTTAAAATTGCAACTATCTAGAATTTCAGCCTAGTTACTCAGCTAAATTACTATTTAAACCTAGAATAATTTCTATAAGGGGCGGCATGGTGGTGCAGTGGTTAGCACTGTCGCCTCACACCTCTGGGACCCGGGTTCGTGTCTCCGCCTGGGTCACATGTGTGTGGAGTTTGCATGTTCTCCCCATGTCGTTGTGGGGTTTCCTCTGGGTACTCCGGTTTCCCCCCACAGTCCAAAAACATGCTGGGGCTAATTGGAGTTGCTGAATTGCCCGTAGGTGTGTGTGTGTGAGTGGATGGTGTGTGAGTGTGCCCTGCGATGGGCTGGCCCCCCATCCTGGGTTGTTCCCTGCCTCGTGCCCATTGATTCTGGGATAGGCTCCGGACCCCCCGCGACCCAATAGGATAAGCGGTTTGGAAAATGGATGGATGGATAATTTCTATATGTGTGATAGAATCAAAAAATATTTTGTTTTACATATAAATCTTCACAAGGTGTATTACACATGGTATTCCCCAGACACCGCCACCCCAACAGATGCTTTGTTTGTTAAGACAATAGCTCAGAAAGTGGTTGATCGATCTTTTGCAGCTTTTACCAAGGTTTGTACAAGCCAAAATTAAATTTTGAAACGGATCCCTGCCACACCCTGCCCTCCTGAACCTCCCGTTTCCTCCCTAGTGTGGTATAACGTGCCATGCCTGTTCCGCGTTTGTTTTACCTCTCCTTCCTGCCCTTGTGTTACTCATTTCAGGTGCCTCTAGTTTGCTCCCTGCTTAGCCTTGTATAAATGTGCTTCTCAGTCCTGCCTTTAATGTTGCTGCTGCTGTTTGCCTGTGTGTTCTTCCCTGCTTATGATTCCCCCGTGATCCAGTTGTGATCCAGTTGTCTTCATATCATGTATTCACATTCCTCAGCTGAGAGTGAACAAAGTTCTGTGGAAAGTATCTGACTACAGATAGACTTTCACCCAGTTCTCTGCGGGAGCTCTGATTACAGAGTGACTCCCCGACTACTTCTGAAGCCCTTCCTTAAGTATCCAGACCAGGTGATGGCATGTTTCTGAAGACTGACTAATTTCGGTCAATGGTTAATTTTAGGGGCATTGCTGACCTTGGTTCTCAAGTCCCCAGCCAATCAGATCACTTTAGGGGGTGGTTGTAATTCCCTTGTTCTACCATGAGAGAATCTCTCTCAGTTTGGTGGGTTGAGCCGAAGTTTCTGTATTTCTCTTAGGAAAAGCTATACTGCCTTAAATCTGAGAGTATAATACTCCTCGTCTCATGCCTATTCAAACGAGACCAAACATGCGTGTATTTGTCCCTAACATCTATGTGTGCTGAGTTATCCTGTTTATAGTGGAAAAGGTGTCTGTGTCTGGAGGCTGACAGCTGTTGTTGCTGTGGATTGATTGTGGAACTCTGGTCACTCCGGGGGTGAAAGGTCTTGCTTTTTCTGTGCTGCTCCAGTTATTCCTATCCAGTCTCTCAGGAGCCGGCAGGCCTTTGCCTTCCTTAAAAGGGGTGGTTTGACGAGTTGAGTCCAGTCTTGCCTGGGCCAGCGGAGCTCTGAAATAGACTGATGCAGGCTGATCAGAGTTGGGGCCTGCAGGACCTATAAGTTTTATGTCCTTACAGAATGTAAGTGGCATCATACTAAACTAGTGGTGTTCGAACTAGCATGGAAAGAGGCTATGGGTAGCTACAAAAAGGCTCTTAGTGCCGCCAAATCATCTAGTATCTATCAGAACTAATTGAAATAAACAAAAATAATCCTAGATTCCTATTTACTATGGTGTCCAAGCTGACTAATAACCAGACCACTGGTTATTTTCCAGTGACGACTTTATGAAACTTTTTGACCAAAAATATGCTCAATTAAACAGAACATTTTGAATATTGAATATTGGTTAACCAGTCAGAACTGATGTACTTAATTTTATCTTCAAATTCATCTACTTGTATGCTAGAACCTGTTCCATCAAAATTATTCAGCGATGCTCCCAGCATTGATTGAACCGCTACTAGCAATAGTTAAACTAAAACATATAATCATATTACCCCAATTTTATCTTCACTGCACTGGCTGCCAGTTAGATTTCGTGTTGACTACAAAACACTGCTCTTAACCTATAAAGCTGTAAATGGTCTTGCACCGCAGTATGTGAGTGACCTCATTTGCGTTCCGAATCATACACTTAGATGACGAGATGGAGGTATTCTATCCGTACCCAGAATAAAGAACATTACCTTTGGGGGAAGAGCATTTGCTCATAAAGCACCACAGCTATGGAATAAACTTCCTATTAGTGTTCGGAACTCAGACACAATCTCTGCTTTTAAGTCAAGGCTTAAGATGTACCTCTTTCGCCAGTCTTTTGGATAGTTAAATCTTCTTTTCTAAGGTGAATGGGAAATCTGGAGGTTCATAGTTATTTGAGATTGAAGGGGAAAGGGGGGATTGGTGCTGTCGTCCTGCCACTCTCGCCGATCACTTAAGCTGTGGATGGGAGGTGGCTTGACGCCAAAACCTCTGTAAACCCTCATGCCTGTGCTTCCTTCCAGGTCACTCTTTTAGGCAGGCTGTCATAGTTGCTTTAGTCCTGCCGGTTAGGTGTAGGGCAATAACTCTTCTCCATCTTCTCTTTTTCGAGCTGATACCGAGCCGACTACACCGTGTGAACCCGCACCTGGACTCCTGGATATAACTACATGAAACCAACTGGGACTTTATAACTATATGAACTCTAATGAATGTCAATGTAAATGCAGTTTCATGCTCCTTGGTCGCCCAGAGGAGGATGGGGTCCCCTTCTGAGTCTAGGTTCCACTCAAGGTTTCTTCCTGCTAGAGGGAGTTTCCTTGCCACTGTCGCCTCAGGCTTGCTTGGTGGGGTTCTGGCCGGTTAAATGTAAAGTGCTTTGTGACAATGCATGTCGTTAAAAGCGCTATATAAATAAAATTGAATTGAATTGAAGTGCTTCCTCAGATTCATTTTTAAATGTTCTCCAGCTAATTTCCACTATGGCCACGAGTTCTAGTATTTTAAATTAATATTGAAATGGTCATTTGGCTGAACAGCATCCCGACCTGTTAGAATCTTATATACCTGGATCATGTCCCCCCATAGTCTCCTTTGCTTGAGGCTAAACAGATTCAGCTCAGCGAACCTCTCCTCATAAGACATTCCTCTAAGTGCAGGAATCATTCTAGTCATCCTACGTTGCACCTTTTCCAAGGCAGCAATGTCCTTCTGAAGGTATGGTGACCAAACCTGCACACAGTATTCTAGGTGGGATCTTACCAAGGAATTATATAATCGTAGCATCACTTCTCTTGACTTACATCTCTAGGTGTGTGGAGTTTAATCCAACATCCTTTTGCCTTTTTTTAATGCTTCCCCACACTGGCAAGAGTGGGACATGGAAGTATCAACATACACACCGAGATCTTTCTCGTAATCAGCTACCTTTATTTCAGTGGAACCCATAAAATATCTGTACTTTACTATATTTACTATATTTCTGCTCCCTGCATGGATTACCTTATATTTATCTATGTTAAATTTCATCTGCCACGTATGAGCCCAGTCGCTAATTAAATCCAGATCCTGTTGTAGCCTCTCTGGACATGAGACATGATCTAACATCAATCAGAAGATACCACACCAGCAGATAATGATTTCTGGAATAGTAAAGTTAAAGGTTGGCTAATAATACCCCTCATCTCTTTTAAAACTATAGATAAGATGCCATCAGGGCCTTGCGATTTATTTATTTTGAGCTTAGCTAGGCTTTGTACCACATCAGCCTCAGTTATACATATATTGGTCATAGACATCGTTGTATTTGTACTAAATGGTGGTAAGCTATTCTACTGTGAACAGCCATTGTAAAATAATCATTAAACTCATTTATATCAATTTCATTTTCAATTATAAGGCCCTTACTATCCTGCAAATGAGTGATTTTCAGCTTTTAGAGCTCTTTCGGAGTTAAAATATTGGAAGAAACTTTTAACGTCATCCTTATAACTGTTATTAACTAAACCTGTAGACTTAGATACTCCTGCTTTATTTTGAAATCATTAGTTAATTTCCATTTGTGGAAGAAAGCCCTTTTGCTCCTGACTTTATTCTTAATTTTCGTAGTAAACCACCTGTGACATCGCGTGCTGGACGAACAGGCAGGAAGCGAGGAATCAAGGATCCGGGAAACGGAGAGTCGGGAATGAGGGTTTATTGATGAAAACAGGTACCAACAGCGAGAGATTTCAATGACAGGACTGGGGAAACAGACTTGAATGTGGACTAAATACACAGGACTACTCAAACTGACAGAAAACAGCTGGTTACAATCGGGGCAGCACACATGGTTAATGAGGGGGCGTGGCACACACGAGGATCGTACAAGCAGGTCATGACACCAGCTTGGTTGCAGTTTCCTAGATTTAGTTTTTCTGGAAACGGGTATGAAGTTCTTTTGCACTTGCAACAATGTGCTTTTAAAAAATTCCCATGCCTCTTCCACAGTATTGCTATTTAACTCCATCCGATTTACAGTTTCTAGTTTCAGTCTCATACCATTGAATTACCCTTCCTAACATTGTATACTTTTGTTTTGGACTTGGTTGAAGACTCAGGCAGCAGGAGTTGCCCCAACGTTGGTATGTCCTTATCCATAAGGGGGAGTAAACGTTCTGGTTTCCCGACCTTATAGATGAAGGAGTTGGGGGATGTTGCCAGTGACCTGCCGGATTCCAGGCAGAACAGGCCTCGCTATGCCACAGCCCTTCAGAGACTGGGCCTTCCGTGCAGAACCTCTGCATCCAAATTAGACCAGTTGTTTAACAAAACCCTAAAATGGGGTTATTTTTGACATGGAACGGGACTTTGATTCAACAACCCATTACTTAGTTGCGGCAAGTACCCAATATCAAGTATAGCTGCAAAGAATCTGCCAGAGATTTTCAGAGAAGTTCCCCAGATGCATGGACTGGACTAAGGTGCGTCAGATTAAACAGGAGCCTGGTAAATTCTGTGAGCCCCACGCCAAGTGACTGATGGAAACATACTCCAGCTACAGTGAGATGGACCCTCCAGCGGACCGAGAGTGGGATTCCCTCTGGGAGCGACAACTCGTGCAGTTGCTGGTGGATGAGCTGCAAACAGACATCAAGAAGGACTTCCAACCTCACAATCATTTACCAAACCACTTCAGGTAACTTGTAAAGATGTAGGTATTGGAGTATTCACACATTCATTTGCAGTGTCCACCTCCTGTCCGGTAAATTTGGCAGGACAAAATTTGAATAACCTATAGGCCAGACTCATGAATGCGGCTGAACGAGTAAAGGTAGAACAGGTGGCCAATCCTGTTATACAGTCCTAGTAGATTGAGAACCACCTGATTGCAACTGTAGTTGGAATCAAGGGCTGAGCAGCATGGTGGCCTGGGGGACAATTATGAAAACACAGACCCACTGATATCCTTAAAACCCACAATCAAAAGAGGAGTCAGGATGGCCAGTGACATGTGCTGGCTAAATGGGGACAACAAAGAGAGAACAGAACAAGGCAGGGAGGGATTCTGACACAGGTGCCATGCTACTTTGTTTAAATATGCTGTAATGTTTTAGTGCAAGCCTTAGACAATGGAATCTCTGAATGACGCCGCAGTCTGGCTCTTTCTGAAGGTCCTATACTGTAACCGTCCTGAGAAGTTGTTTGCATGCACTTGCTGCCTTGACACTTGTTGATGTGCGTGTGCCCTGCTCGAGCAGTAAAGGGGAGATCACATGCAGAGCTGATTTTCTGTAGTTCCTTAGAATAAAAATAGAATATTCTCTTCAAATAGGAACACATGCTGCGTTTGATTATTTCACTCCAACTCGGACAAAAACGTCACGAAAAACATCACTTCCCATTAGAAACGCCTCTTTTATGACGTTAATGTCTGACAGAATCTTCTTGTCCGAGTTGCCCCTGTGACGTAATTTCAACATGGCGGCTTACACACTCAACATTAATTCTATTTTACAAATCCTTAAAAATGTTTATTTTGTTAAATTTATTATTATCCCATCCATCCATTTTCCAAACTGCTTATCCTACTGGGTCACGGGGGGTCCGGAGCCTATCCCGGAAGCAATGGGCACGAGGCTGGGAACAACCCAGGATGGGGGGCCAGCCCATCGCAGGGCACACTCACACACACCATGCACTCTCACATGCATTCCTACGGGCAATTTAGCAAGTCCAATTAGCCTCAGCATGTTTTTGGACTGTGGGGGGGAACCGGAGTACCCGGAGGAAACCCCACGACGACATGGGGAGAACATGCAAACTCCACACACATGTGACCCAGGCGGAGATTTGAACCTGGGTCCCAGAGGTGTGAGGCAACAGTGCTAACCAGTGCACGACCATACCGCCCATTTATTATTATTATTATTTATAATTATTAGTAATTATTAATGTAATTGCACGTGTTCGATTTAGAGAATACCATATTGTGACCGTAAACAGTATCCTAACATGCAATATCAGATTTTTACCAGACTTGTTAGTGTTTTTGGTTTGTTTGTAGTTTGTTTGCCTCTCGAAAAAAGAATATCGCTATGAATGTACTAAAATACTTTATAAAGCTTTTAATGTGGTTTGACTAGTTCCTGTTTCTTGTTTATTTGTCTGAAATAATAATCTTACTCCATAACTGCTAAAATATAAAGCAACAACACAGCAGCGTATTCATGGAGGCAGCCATGTTTGTTCCGAGTTGTGCTAGCTTGAACGGGAGATTGTTGGATGTGATGTCACCCAATTTGGAATTTCCAAGTTCCGAGAGAAAAACGAACGCACCACAAGACTCTGGCTGGAAATTTCTACAATAGAGCCATTTAGTTATTTCTAGAAAAATATTTAGAGCCAATGACCTGATGTCATTGTAACACAGGTCACTGTCCGTGGTGCTGAATTCTCTACTTGATGGGCTGGTGCTGAATGAATATGACAGCTGGCCAACATGTCTGTGTGCTTCCACTGACTGGCACCCAGACATATAATGACTTTTAACAATGAGGAGGGAAACGTCCAGACAGGAAATTAGTCAACAGTAATTAGTAATCACATATAGTTCTCATTTATCATGATGTAAAATTCAAAAACCTTTTTTTTATTATTAAGGGATAAATGTAATTGAGTTTTAATGTATCCTTTCCGCTCTTAAAATCGCAAATTATTTCTGACTATTAATCTGCACATTTTAATAATTTCATTAATATTACCTAATTGGTTTGTCTTTTTTATTAAATTTTAAAACTAGCTGTACAATTGTTGATGTTGTTGCTGTTCTGAATGTCATTGGCCTGTTGCCTTACGTCTGTCTAAACATGAGTGAGGGGATGGATGCACTATTCTATGGGGGCCTCTGTAGAGAATAAATGATCCTAATTTTATATTGAGAGAGATGGTTAATTCCTTTTTAATCCATACTGCGTTCAGAGCCCCTGTTCTGCCGTTGATCACTGCTGCATATCATCCCCAAACCAATGGCCTGGATGAGAAAACGAATGATGACATAAAATGGTAAGTCTGTTTTTGAGGTTGTTTTAGAACTGTGTGAGACAGGCTCTATTCTTTTAACATTACATCAGGAATTACTGATATTATTGACAATCAATCCCTTAATATACAGTATCTCACAAAAGTGAGTACACCCCACACATTTTTGTAAATATTTTATTATATCTTTTCAAGGGACAACGTTAAAGATATGAAACTCTGATAGAATGTAAAGTAATCAGTGTACAGCTTGTATAATGGTGTAAATTTGATGTCCCCTCAAAATAACTCAACACACAGCCATTAATGTCTGAACTGCTGGCAACAAAAGTGAGATTAAAAATGATTTGTGGCAAGATCGGATCATGTGTGTTGAAGAGTTTCTTATGACTGACAAGTAGTTATTTAAAAACATATCTTGAAACAGCAAATTACATTGTTCTTAATGCTTTTAGAAAATGACTCTTTATAATGATCTGTGAATAATAATAATTTGCTATGAATGTTTTTCCACTTCAGCTTTCCACAATTATTCTTCCCGATGAGAAAAGCTACGGCACGTTTTTTGATGAAAAAAATAAAGTAGTTGAGACAATAAGCAACAACAGCTGAAAACATCTCCTAGTAACAGGAAAAACAGAAGCAGGCATGTGGTAAACGAATACAAAAGAGGTACCAAAACACAGTTTATCATGTTGGAGATGAGGCGCTTCTGTTCAACATGAGGAAGCGGGGACGGAAAGGAGGAAGAACGGAACCGGATTTTACCGGACCTTATGTCATCCAGGCAATATGTGGCAAGCTGGTTACACTGTCTAATTCTGAAGGGGCAACTTTAAAGAACAAATACAATGTAAACCACATACAGAAGGAGCCAAACTGATGTCCCAAGTCAGGAATCACACAAGGTGCCAGAAGAGTATAAGACCAGTAAACCTCCCTCTAGCGCAGAGCTTCTGACAATCGAGAAGGATGCTGACAGTTGAAAAAAAACTCATGTCTGTGTGTTATGAAAGAATATCAATAAATGTTTCCGAAAGGGGATGACTCATTTGGTAATTATTTACGGCTTATGTTATGGCTGCCAATTTACAGTCTTTACTGAAGTCTGACTTCTTTTGAGTCACCTTTAATATAGATTGGACACTCTCTATGCAATGTGCAATACTTACATAGATGGTAAATGTTTACCTGCTTGCACAGATGGATGATTAGGTAATTAGTGTAAGTGTGTGTGTGTGTTCAATCGCATGTATGTCCAAGGTCCATAGTAAATAATATACACTGATCAAGAGATGCCCGAAAGTGGATAAAAGAGGACATTAGTGGGTGCATCACTTAGTGTAACGCGTGCAGGAAAATGAGCAGGACTGCAAGCCATATAATGACCCTTGTCTAGCTCTTAATACAGTATGCATACAGTGATGTATCTACAATGGACAGCTACTATGAGCAGATAGCACAGTACAGGTGCTTATAAGATCTGTATGCTGTTTCCATCCATCCATCCATTGTCCAAACCGCTTATCCTACTGGGTCGTGGGGGGTCTGGAGCCTATCCCGGAAGCAATGGGCACGAGGCAGGGAACAACCCAGGATGGGGAGCCAGCCCATCACAGGGCACACTCACACACTATTCACTCATACATGCATACCTACGGGCAATTTAGTAACTCCAGTTAGCCTCAGCATCCATCCATCCATCCATTGTCCAAACCGCTTATCCTACTGGGTCACAGGGGGTCCGGAGTCTATCCCGGAATCAATGGGCACGAGGCAGGGAAGAACCCAGGATGGGGGGCCAGCCCATCACAGCTCACACTCACACACCATTCACTCACACATGCACACCTACGGGCAATTCAGCAACTCCAATTAGCCTCAGCATGTTTTTGGACTGTGGGGGGAAACCGGAGTACCCGGAGGAAACCCCACGACGACACGGGGAGAACATGCAAACTCCACACCCATGTGACCCAGGCAGAGACTCGAACCCGGGTCCCAGAGGTGTGAGGCAACAGTGCTAACCACTGCACCACCATGCCGCCCCCTGTATGCTATTTCATTCTATAAAAAGAAACTTACTGTACTGTACAATAAAGTATTTCACCACTGCTTCTTCCTCAGCTCCCACTGTTTGCTAGCACATGCATCTTTTGATTTCTTAGTGCAATCTGTGCTTTATTTTTTTTTTGTGAAATGTAAGTGCAGTATCTGTTTATTAAGTGCTGTGGTTTAATATGTACATTATTATTTCAGTACTGTGTATACTGTCCTTAATGTCTTGCCTCTCTCGTATAACTTGAGATACGCCCAAATTGACTTGCAACAAGTGGTCCTGGTTCCAAATGCGGAAGGCGATGGATACCTGTATTTTATATGCTGTAGTGTGCTGGGTGTCAGACATTGCAATGCACCTTGCTTTGATCTTGACCTGTTAGATCAGAGGGAGGTAATCTTATCCAGAAAGGGCCACTGTGTATGATGGTTTTCACTGCAACTCTCTGAACAGCGAACCTAACAGTTATCCCAATACCTTGATCTTGCTAGCATATTTAAATGTGTACCTATTCAGGAATAGAGTGGTGAAGGCATTCAGAGGAGGACTGATGATTATCAGAGGGAACAAAGGGGCTGGGTACTTGTCAGTATCCAGTAGAACCACCAGACTCCTACACTGAATGGTTCTGGATGTGGCACAGACGTTAATCCCTCTGTATTAGGGGATCCGTCTCCAGTTTGTACTCTTCTAGTTAATAGGTAGATTATCAGGCAGTTTTTCACCCTAGTCCAGTACTCATTGACAGCCTAATACACCGTGTTTCAGTTTGTCTTGATAGTCAATACATGTCACAGGATGTACATTACTCTGATGGGCAGGCCCTCTTACATATGATGGAAATTGCAATACCTACTTTTGGCCACGAGATGGCAGCAAGAAAATAGAAAAATTATTTTCCCACGGTCTACTAGCAGCTTTTAGATGTTAATTCTTCATAAAAATAATTTGACTTGATCCAATGTATTTTTAATACAAACAATTACCACACAAAGCTGCTAGTTTCCTCCGGTTTCCCCCCACAGTCCAAAAACATGCTGAGGCTAATTGGAGTAGCTAAATTTACCGTAGGTGTGCATGTGTGAGTGAATGGTGTGTGAGTGTGAGCTGTGATGGGCTGGCCCCCCATCCTGGGTTCTTCCCTGCCTCGTGCCCATTGATTCCGGGATAGACTCCGGACCCCCTGTGACCCAGTAGGATAAGCGGTTTGGACAATGGATGGATGGAAATAGTATACAGATTAAGCACCTGTACTGTGCTATCTGCTTATAGTAGCTGTCCATTGTAGATACATCACTGTATGCATACTGTATTAAGAGCTAGATAAGGACAGTGGGTCATTATATGGCTTGCAGTCCTGCTCATTTTCCTGCACCCGTTACACTAAGTGATACACCCACTAATGTCCTCTTTCATCCACTTTCAGGCATCTCTTGATCAGTGTATATTACTTACTATGGACCTTGGACATACATGCGATTGGACACACACACACACACACACACACTTACACTAATTACCTAATCAACCATCTGTGCAAGCAAGTAAACATGTACCATCTATATAAGTATTGTACATAGCATAGAGAGTGTCCAATCTATATTAAAGGTGACTCGAAAGAAGTCAGACTTTAGTAAAGACTGTAAATTTCTCAGCCATAACATAAGCCGTAAATAATTACCAAATGAGTCATCCCCTTTCGGAAACATTTATTGATATTCTTTCATAACACACAGACATGAGTTTTTTTTCAACTGTCAGCATCCGATCCAAACGGGATTCCCATTTCCTTTCTGTGGGATCCAACAGAACACGGGCTGACCATCAGTCAACATGTCTTCAACCATGCAGGACAGGACCCAGTCCAGGCCAAACCTCACGGTGCTGGTGTTAATAAAAAAAATGTAAGGAACATGCAGCTGCAGCTCACACACAAACACAGTCCACAGCATCCAGAAAAAGGTCAGGCCTTTTTCTTCTTTAGCTGACTCCGCCCAGACCTCGCCCCCTTTCTGGGCGCCTCGCACTATGCCTTTGAACTGGCCCTGCAGCTTGGCCCGTTTCCTGTTTCCCAATGCAAGTCATAAGATTCACCCGTAAATGATATTTTGAATCGGAACGATATTTATTACTATTGTTTAGATTAAATATAT
>NW_026043249.1:0-47233 GCF_023856365.1 Brienomyrus brachyistius | reverse complement strand
GCATTGCATGAGGCAAATGGTGGTCACACCAGATACTGACCGGTTCTGAGTCCCCAGACCCCCAATAAAGCAAAAAACTGCACATTCCAGGGTGGCCTTTTATTGTGGGCAGTATAAGGTACACCTGTGCACTACCCATGATGTCAGATCAGCATCTTGATGTGGCACACCTGTGAGGTGGGATGGATTATCTCAGCAAAGCAGAAGTGCTCACTATCACACATTTAGACTGATTTGTGAGAAATGTTTGAGAGAAATGGTAATATTGTGTATCTGGAATGAATTGTAGGTCTTTAAGTCCATCTCATGAAAAATGGGAGCAGAAACAAGAGTGTTGCGTTTATATTTTTGTTCAGTATAGAATAAGCCCAGATTTATGTTTATTCAGTGGAGATAAGTACAACCTCTAAAGATAGGCCTACACCCGTTTTGGCAGTGTCTCCGGATCCCATGACAAATAATGCCTTCAGTACATCCTCCTCAACCCACACTGAAAGCAGAAGTGCTATGGGCTTTGCAAACGGTTTGCCGACATCACTCCTATACGTCCAATGATGACATTCACACCGTCTCCAGGGTGATGTTCCCTGACTCGCAGGGTCACTTGTGGTAAAGATAAAACCGCTTTTCTTGCGCGATTTGGACTCGCTCCATATATTAAAAGGGAGCTTCGTTGTCATGTTTGACGTAAGTATGAACAGGACCATCAAAAGAAAACAACTGGATGTGCATGTCAGGTATTGGGTGAATTATGAGAATGGCTCTCGAGTGCAGTCCTGGTTCTGGGATCACAGTACATGAGCCACTCCACCGCTGAAGACTTACTGGAGAAGTTTAAGGTAAGCCATTCAATAACATTTAAACTCATTAACGAACCCATGATTTTTAAATATCCATGGTTTATCTTTACATGTGTTTAAATGGGAGAACCATATTTATTGGTAAGCATATTTTAAAGATTTTATTGCTGCTTCATGGCTTTTGCTGCAAAAAAAATAGTTCATTGAGGAAATAGAATGTTTAAGTGTTGTGTAGCAACATGTACAGCTGTTGTACAGGCAAAAACTCTGGCTCAGTCCAAAGGAGGTGGATATAGGAATGGCTGTCATCAAGGTGGGACTTCTGTGAATTCACTGGTATCTTTACATACAAATGTATCAAACAATTGTGAAGTAAAAAATATGTGAATAACATGGAGTTTGAGCTGGTTTGATATGTACAGCTGAGGTAGTGTTAACCTTGGGCTGAGTGTGCAGAAAGATTCTGGAAATTTGACAAACCATCTTTTTGTCAGAGACAGTCAGGAGCCAAAGGCAGTGGAAGTGACCTTGGTGTCCTTCAGATTAAAAAAAATTGCCAGATTGTGCTCTCAAAAATGTGCAAAAAGGCCTTGGATAAATGCCCTCTGAAGTACTCGATTGTACATGAGATGACGTGCTTGGACCCAAACAAAATGCACACCAGCCAGATAACTGCCAGCAGAAAAGGAGAAATCTCATGCAGAAGTTTGCGCAGGAGAATCGGTTGGCAGGCAGGATATCTGCTGGTAAATCATAGGATAAGAATAGGATAGTTCAGAATATTATTTTTAAATTATGCTTTTCTTTTTTCACATCTAACTGAATCAGGGACGGATTACAAACCGGGTTAGCGGGGCCGCTGCCCAGGGGCCCTTGGGGTGCAGGGGGCCCGTGGGCCCCAAGCCCAAAACAATTTGCAACGCTTATCAGCAATGTATTTTCGTTTGTCTATTTAGAGGGCCTACATTCTTTGATCCTCTGCCTACAAGGTCCCCTGACCCTATAGGGAGGGTGTTTGGCTGCCAAGGGCCCTTGACTTGTGGTGGTTGTGGTGGTGGTGCAGGTGGTGGTGGTGGGGGGGGGCCTCGCGAACGTTTTACCCAGGGGCCCACACAACCCATAATCCGTCCCTGAACTGAATAGTGTTAACACGTAGATTTTAGCAGTATTTAGAAGACCGACTCTTGGTGTTTGAAAAGAAGCATCAGCCCAGTTATATTTTCTTTGATGAGCCTAGAGATATCTCAAGATTAAATTAAAATGATTGCACATTTATGGTATCATAGGAAAATTGGGTTATAAATCACTTTCCTATTCTACATGTGATTCTGTGTATTGACATTGTTGATCTGCATCTAATCTACTGTAATTAATGTAATTACAGGTGATGCAATATCCCAGCAGTCTGATAATCACCTGCACAATGAGGCAAAAGGCTTGGATTTTATATCCTTCATTCCTTCAGCACCATCCAAAGTTGATGTCTTTTTACATCAAAAAGTTAGTGGGCCTTATCCTGACCTCTGGATGTTCTGCAAGAACTTGCTGCTGCTGTCCTATGGGCAAGCCGAAGTGGAACGAATAGAGGTGGAGACCTGCAACTTATCAGAGGAAACAGTTGTTGCACAGAGGCTTATATGCGACCATGTCAGAGTGTGTGGGGGAGCAACCAAAGCGCCTCTGACCAAAGGTGAAAGATGAGCGAAAAGCAAAAAAGAAAACTTGAGGAACTCAAGAGGAAGAGAGTCTCACTGGAAAGTGTATGTGAGAGTTTACAAAAGGATGCTGAGCACATGGCAGAGGAAGCAGAGAGTGCTGCTGGAACCAAAAGGGCAACATTACTTACCAAGTCCAATACTCTGAGCCGACGAGCGAAGGAGGAGAAAGAGCAGTTGGTGGTCTTAAATGCAGATACTGAAGAATAGGCTACTGAACTGTGACTCCTAACACATCAAGAGTGAATCGGTGGAAACAAAAATATTTAGGTTCTTTGCATTTTTGGAGTATTTTTACTTTCTGTGCCTGTTTGTACATTGTTCACAGCCATAATACTTTATAATTACAAGGTAGTTTTATGTTAGAGCTCTTGCTCCAATAAATATGTGCCTTGTAATTAACTAAATTCTAGGCTATTCAGTTTTTTTTGCCCTCGTGATGGTCGTGGGTTGTGAAAAAAGCCTTCTTCTTAGGGGTACCGCTGGGGCCAGCCGGGCGTATGTCGTGGCTTCAGTGAGTACTTATGTTTGTCATGCTGCCTGTGTACTTTATAGCGGCACAACATATTTCTGCAAATTGCATGCGTCAAATTGTCTGTCTCTCTTAAAAAATATGAAGTGTCACCAAAATTTTAAACGGGGAATCAATCTCAATGAAAAATATTCGTCAAGTAACGTTTCTAAAATAATATAGACATACTAATAATTATATATTAATAAATCGGATGAACGATGCATCCCAAATTGTATCCGCTGCGCACTTCTTAATCAGGGCAATCGCATCGTGGAGGTTTCTGCAGACGCCCAAAAAGACTTACTTAAGAAAACTGTTGCATGATAATTTGTACCATTTTCAAGGGTGGGGGGCGTGCAGTAGATGCCCCCTTTATTTTTGTGCTTCTGCCGTTCAAACCGAGCAGCACTGAGTTTGTCATGGCACCTGACGCCAAATCTACTGCTTAGCTGCTACAGACAGAACTATCTTCAAATCACCACTAGGGGGTGTCAATGCTGCAGCTTCGTTCTATGGTTGATCTTTTTCAAAGACAGTTTTTTTTCTCTCTCTCCACATAATCAACTTAACTGATTAGCGTGCTTTCATAGTAATGGTTTTTAATCCGTGTTAATCTTCTGAACAATGACTAGTAAAGGTTCTATGAGGTTGTCCTACTTACTATGGATTTTAAGTTTTTTATCAAGGTGTTAAAACGTACCACAGTTGCCAGTCCTGTGTTTTATGTCTAGCAATTTGTACAGTTTCTTCAGTATAAACACATGCCATGATCTGTGAGAATCTCCTCCAGAACTCTGCATTTCCTCAAGATCTTTTTGTAATATTGCATCATGGCACTGCTCAGAACAACACAGATGGTGCATAACAACACAAGGGAGTACAAGACAACATGGTGCAGAAACAGTGCGATACAAAGCAGGACAAAACTGGATGATACGTGGTCAGTGGTGGATAAAGTGCAGTAACAGCTGTACAGTGCAGCTGCCGTGGAAATGACTGTTACAGGGGATGCAAAAGCTGCAGGTTTGAATTGTTTGGCGAATGAAGCTGTTCATGAATCTGCTAGTCAGTGTTTGTGGATGGTGGTCAGAGTCCTGGATTATAGACTGAACCTTGTTACTGTGGCAGTTAAAGTACAGCTGGTCAATGGAGGGCAGTTCAGTGCGAATGATGTTCTTAACAGACTTCGCAATGTACTGCCTTCCTGTCATGTGGCTCCACCATACCATAGTACTACTGTAAGAACTAGGGATGTAACGATACATTCAACTCACCATTTGATACGATTCACGATTCTGAGTTCACGATACAATTTTCTCATTTTTTGCAGAATGAGCTGCAGACAAATATATTCAAAAATATTCTTATATTTATCTTTCTGAACTGTTGACACTGTTGTGAACAGTGCAACTGAATTTGAATAAAATACTGTTGAAAAAAATCCCAAATCAAAATAAGTAAATAAAAAAAAATAATCAAATAAATAAGCTAAGGTTTGCATGTGCAGCTTTTTAGCGTGCTTTGCCCTTTTAATAATCTTCACTCAGCTCACGGTGGTGCCAGTGGACCTGTTTGTGTATGTTATCAGTCTATTACAATGTTTGCATGCAGTTTATGTCTTGTCTGTGCTTTTCTCGCTGTTTCCTCCTCGTTTGTGATTACCGGAAAGCTAATATGCTGCCACACCGCCAATTGAAGATCGGGCGGTGCGTCCATCCATCCATTTTCTGAAACCACTTAATCCCAACTGAGATCGCGGGGGAGACCGGAGCCTATCCCGGGAACAAGGGGCGCAGACAGGAACCAAGCCCAGGCAGTCACCTACACACCGCAGGTCGCACACACTCACACAACTACAGGGCCAATTTAGACTCACCAGTCAACCTATCCTGCATGCTTTTGGACCGTGGGAGGAACCTGGAGTCCCCGGCGAAAACGGGGAGAGCATGCGAACTCCACACAGAAAGGGCCCTGGACCGAAGCCAGCACTAACCACTGTGCCGTCCTCAGTTTCAAATTCATTCATCATCTCGCGTTCGCTCAAAACCAAAAACTGACGTACGATGTCGACGTGATACGCAGTGACATCTGACGTCAAACTCACATTGTGAAATCAAATGTAATATTACACCAGTTTTTCTGTTAAAGTACTGTGAAGTACTCCTACAATAGTGATTCATTTTCCACATCAGCCGGTTTAAATCTTCATGCATTTGCACCGATTTTTAACTGATTTGTGATTCATCATTACATGCCAGGGCCAGCAGCTCTGCATGGCTCGACCCTCATAAACATTCTCCACACATGCTGTTCAGGCAGTGGCCACAGAAATTCCCCCAGTGAACTTTATGCTTTCTGTCGGAGAGTATGCTGTGTTCTGGCCTTAAACCCTGCATACTACTTTGCAGACTTTGATCCTCTTAACAACAATTGGCATTTCTGGTGGCTGAATATCCATCCATCCGTCATCCAACTGCATGCTTAAAAGCTGTGAATAATAGTAATAATTCTTAAAATTGCAACTATCTAGAATTTCAGCCTAGTTACTCAGCTAAATTACTATTTAAACCTAGAATAATTTCTATAAGGGGCGGCATGGTGGTGCAGTGGTTAGCACTGTCGCCTCACACCTCTGGGACCCGGGTTCGTGTCTCCGCCTGGGTCACATGTGTGTGGAGTTTGCATGTTCTCCCCCATGTCGTTGTGGGGTTTCCTCTGGGTACTCCGGTTTCCCCCCACAGTCCAAAAACATGCTGGGGCTAATTGGAGTTGCTGAATTGCCCGTAGGTGTGTGTGTGTGAGTGGATGGTGTGTGAGTGTGCCCTGCGATGGGCTGGCCCCCCATCCTGGGTTGTTCCCTGCCTCGTGCCCATTGATTCTGGGATAGGCTCCGGACCCCCCGCGACCCAATAGGATAAGCGGTTTGGAAAATGGATGGATGGATAATTTCTATATGTGTGATAGAATCAAAAAATATTTTGTTTTACATATAAATCTTCACAAGGTGTATTACACATGGTATTCCCCAGACACCGCCACCCCAACAGATGCTTTGTTTGTTAAGACAATAGCTCAGAAAGTGGTTGATCGATCTTTTGCAGCTTTTACCAAGGTTTGTACAAGCCAAAATTAAATTTTGAAACGGATCCCTGCCACACCCTGCCCTCCTGAACCTCCCGTTTCCTCCTAGTGTGGTATAACGTGCCATGCCTGTTCCGCGTTTGTTTTACCTCTCCTTCCTGCCCTTGTGTTACTCATTTCAGGTGCCTCTAGTTTGCTCCCTGCTTAGCCTTGTATAAATGTGCTTCTCAGTCCTGCCTTTAATGTTGCTGCTGCTGTTTGCCTGTGTGTTCTTCCCTGCTTATGATTCCCCCGTGATCCAGTTGTGATCCAGTTGTCTTCATATCATGTATTCACATTCCTCAGCTGAGAGTGAACAAAGTTCTGTGGAAAGTATCTGACTACAGATAGACTTTCACCCAGTTCTCTGCGGGAGCTCTGATTACAGAGTGACTCCCCGACTACTTCTGAAGCCCTTCCTTAAGTATCCAGACCAGGTGATGGCATGTTTCTGAAGACTGACTAATTTCGGTCAATGGTTAATTTTAGGGGCATTGCTGACCTTGGTTCTCAAGTCCCCAGCCAATCAGATCACTTTAGGGGGTGGTTGTAATTCCCTTGTTCTACCATGAGAGAATCTCTCTCAGTTTGGTGGGTTGAGCCGAAGTTTCTGTATTTCTCTTAGGAAAAGCTATACTGCCTTAAATCTGAGAGTATAATACTCCTCGTCTCATGCCTATTCAAACGAGACCAAACATGCGTGTATTTGTCCCTAACATCTATGTGTGCTGAGTTATCCTGTTTATAGTGGAAAAGGTGTCTGTGTCTGGAGGCTGACAGCTGTTGTTGCTGTGGATTGATTGTGGAACTCTGGTCACTCCGGGGGTGAAAGGTCTTGCTTTTTCTGTGCTGCTCCAGTTATTCCTATCCAGTCTCTCAGGAGCCGGCAGGCCTTTGCCTTCCTTAAAAGGGGTGGTTTGACGAGTTGAGTCCAGTCTTGCCTGGGCCAGCGGAGCTCTGAAATAGACTGATGCAGGCTGATCAGAGTTGGGGCCTGCAGGACCTATAAGTTTTATGTCCTTACAGAATGTAAGTGGCATCATACTAAACTAGTGGTGTTCGAACTAGCATGGAAAGAGGCTATGGGTAGCTACAAAAAGGCTCTTAGTGCCGCCAAATCATCTAGTATCTATCAGAACTAATTGAAATAAACAAAAATAATCCTAGATTCCTATTTACTATGGTGTCCAAGCTGACTAATAACCAGACCACTGGTTATTTTCCAGTGACGACTTTATGAAACTTTTTGACCAAAAATATGCTCAATTAAACAGAACATTTTGAATATTGAATATTGGTTAACCAGTCAGAACTGATGTACTTAATTTTATCTTCAAATTCATCTACTTGTATGCTAGAACCTGTTCCATCAAAATTATTCAGCGATGCTCCCAGCATTGATTGAACCGCTACTAGCAATAGTTAAACTAAAACATATAATCATATTACCCCAATTTTATCTTCACTGCACTGGCTGCCAGTTAGATTTCGTGTTGACTACAAAACACTGCTCTTAACCTATAAAGCTGTAAATGGTCTTGCACCGCAGTATGTGAGTGACCTCATTTGCGTTCCGAATCATACACTTAGATGACGAGATGGAGGTATTCTATCCGTACCCAGAATAAAGAACATTACCTTTGGGGGAAGAGCATTTGCTCATAAAGCACCACAGCTATGGAATAAACTTCCTATTAGTGTTCGGAACTCAGACACAATCTCTGCTTTTAAGTCAAGGCTTAAGATGTACCTCTTTCGCCAGTCTTTTGGATAGTTAAATCTTCTTTTCTAAGGTGAATGGGAAATCTGGAGGTTCATAGTTATTTGAGATTGAAGGGGAAAGGGGGGATTGGTGCTGTCGTCCTGCCACTCTCGCCGATCACTTAAGCTGTGGATGGGAGGTGGCTTGACGCCAAAACCTCTGTAAACCCTCATGCCTGTGCTTCCTTCCAGGTCACTCTTTTAGGCAGGCTGTCATAGTTGCTTTAGTCCTGCCGGTTAGGTGTAGGGCAATAACTCTTCTCCATCTTCTCTTTTTCGAGCTGATACCGAGCCGACTACACCGTGTGAACCCGCACCTGGACTCCTGGATATAACTACATGAAACCAACTGGGACTTTATAACTATATGAACTCTAATGAATGTCAATGTAAATGCAGTTTCATGCTCCTTGGTCGCCCAGAGGAGGATGGGGTCCCCTTCTGAGTCTAGGTTCCACTCAAGGTTTCTTCCTGCTAGAGGGAGTTTCCTTGCCACTGTCGCCTCAGGCTTTTAAATATAAATATAAATATATAAAATATATAAAATATATTTTTGGCCACAACCGGGATTCGAACCCCGGTCTCCCGTGTGAAAGGCGGCGATCTTACCACTACACTATCCAGCAACTATATAATATAAGGGAGATTTACGGGAAAATACTAATACGGGAGGACGGCGGGAAAGAGAAGTAAAATACGGTAGTTTCCCGGCCAAAACGGGAGGCTCCAGTATCCCTTACATTTTAAGACAGGAAATATAAAATAATATAAATTATATAAAATATAATATAAATATAAATATAAATATATAAAATATATAAAATATATTTTTGGCCACAACCGGGATTCGAACCCCGGTCTCCCGTGTGAAAGGCGGCGATCTTACCACTACACTATCCAGCAACTATATAATATAAGGGAGATTTACGGGAAAATACTAATACGGGAGGACGGCGGGAAAGAGAAGTAAAATACGGTAGTTTCCCGGCCAAAACGGGAGACTTGACAGCTATGGCTGTCTCTGGCCACGCCCCCTACAGTCGGTCCGGCCCCTGTTCGCGTGTTCGCGAAAACGACTTCATTTATTTTCTTATTGATTTATCGACAGACTTTTTAGACGTTATAATAACAACACTCTATTGATCCCCCTCTTACTGTCCATGATACACAATGACGAGACACATGTTCACTAATGACGAGAACTATTCTATTTTTCATGCCGGGGGTCCTTCAAATCTTACATTTACAAATCTTGTTCTTGTTCTCTGCTTTCTCCTTTCTCGTTCCCGTAGATATATATTATTATACGGAGATTTACGGAGTCTTCAAAGACGGTCCGGCTCCAGCTCAAGGATCACTGTTGCTGTGGTGTAGATCAGCTGATCTGTAGTAGTCTTCTACGTACATCTTCTAGTAGACCTTCTGAGGGTACTTCACGCATTCTTGGTCGGAGGGTCCAGGTTTCCAGCTTAGCTTATTTCTTATTTCTCAGGTCAGCTGCTCTTGTTTGGGATGTGCTTGACCGGCGTATACGACAGCGTGTACCAGTTCCCACTAATATCCAACAACTTCGCACAGCCATTGAAGAGGAGTGGACCAACATTCCACAGGCCACAATTGACAATCTGATAAACTCTATGCGAAGAAGATGTGTTGCATTGCATGAGGCAAATGGTGGTCACACCAGATACTGACCGGTTCTGAGTCCCCAGACCCCCAATAAAGCAAAAAACTGCACATTCCAGGGTGGCCTTTTATTGTGGGCAGTATAAGGTACACCTGTGCACTACCCATGATGTCAGATCAGCATCTTGATGTGGCACACCTGTGAGGTGGGATGGATTATCTCAGCAAAGCAGAAGTGCTCACTATCACACATTTAGACTGATTTGTGAGAAATGTTTGAGAGAAATGGTAATATTGTGTATCTGGAATGAATTGTAGGTCTTTAAGTCCATCTCATGAAAAATGGGAGCAGAAACAAGAGTGTTGCGTTTATATTTTTGTTCAGTATAGAATAAGCCCAGATTTATGTTTATTCAGTGGAGATAAGTACAACCTCTAAAGATAGGCCTACACCCGTTTTGGCAGTGTCTCCGGATCCCATGACAAATAATGCCTTCAGTACATCCTCCTCAACCCACACTGAAAGCAGAAGTGCTATGGGCTTTGCAAACGGTTTGCCGACATCACTCCTATACGTCCAATGATGACATTCACACCGTCTCCAGGGTGATGTTCCCTGACTCGCAGGGTCACTTGTGGTAAAGATAAAACCGCTTTTCTTGCGCGATTTGGACTCGCTCCATATATTAAAAGGGAGCTTCGTTGTCATGTTTGACGTAAGTATGAACAGGACCATCAAAAGAAAACAACTGGATGTGCATGTCAGGTATTGGGTGAATTATGAGAATGGCTCTCGAGTGCAGTCCTGGTTCTGGGATCACAGTACATGAGCCACTCCACCGCTGAAGACTTACTGGAGAAGTTTAAGGTAAGCCATTCAATAACATTTAAACTCATTAACGAACCCATGATTTTTAAATATCCATGGTTTATCTTTACATGTGTTTAAATGGGAGAACCATATTTATTGGTAAGCATATTTTAAAGATTTTATTGCTGCTTCATGGCTTTTGCTGCAAAAAAAAATAGTTCATTGAGGAAATAGAATGTTTAAGTGTTGTGTAGCAACATGTACAGCTGTTGTACAGGCAAAAACTCTGGCTCAGTCCAAAGGAGGTGGATATAGGAATGGCTGTCATCAAGGTGGGACTTCTGTGAATTCACTGGTATCTTTACATACAAATGTATCAAACAATTGTGAAGTAAAAAATATGTGAATAACATGGAGTTTGAGCTGGTTTGATATGTACAGCTGAGGTAGTGTTAACCTTGGGCTGAGTGTGCAGAAAGATTCTGGAAATTTGACAAACCATCTTTTTGTCAGAGACAGTCAGGAGCCAAAGGCAGTGGAAGTGACCTTGGTGTCCTTCAGATTAAAAAAAATTGCCAGATTGTGCTCTCAAAAATGTGCAAAAAGGCCTTGGATAAATGCCCTCTGAAGTACTCGATTGTACATGAGATGACGTGCTTGGACCCAAACAAAATGCACACCAGCCAGATAACTGCCAGCAGAAAAGGAGAAATCTCATGCAGAAGTTTGCGCAGGAGAATCGGTTGGCAGGCAGGATATCTGCTGGTAAATCATAGGATAAGAATAGGATAGTTCAGAATATTATTTTTAAATTATGCTTTTCTTTTTTCACATCTAACTGAATCAGGGACGGATTACAAACCGGGTTAGCGGGGCCGCTGCCCAGGGGCCCTTGGGGTGCAGGGGGCCCGTGGGCCCCAAGCCCAAAACAATTTGCAACGCTTATCAGCAATGTATTTTCGTTTGTCTATTTTAGAGGGCCTACATTCTTTGATCCTCTGCCTACAAGGTCCCCTGACCCTATAGGGAGGGTGTTTGGCTGCCAAGGGCCCTTGACTTGTGGTGGTTGTGGTGGTGGTGCAGGTGGTGGTGGTGGGGGGGGGCCTCGCGAACGTTTTACCCAGGGGCCCACACAACCCATAATCCGTCCCTGAACTGAATAGTGTTAACACGTAGATTTTAGCAGTATTTAGAAGACCGACTCTTGGTGTTTGAAAAGAAGCATCAGCCCAGTTATATTTTCTTTGATGAGCCTAGAGATATCTCAAGATTAAATTAAAATGATTGCACATTTATGGTATCATAGGAAAATTGGGTTATAAATCACTTTCCTATTCTACATGTGATTCTGTGTATTGACATTGTTGATCTGCATCTAATCTACTGTAATTAATGTAATTACAGGTGATGCAATATCCCAGCAGTCTGATAATCACCTGCACAATGAGGCAAAAGGCTTGGATTTTATATCCTTCATTCCTTCAGCACCATCCAAAGTTGATGTCTTTTTACATCAAAAAGTTAGTGGGCCTTATCCTGACCTCTGGATGTTCTGCAAGAACTTGCTGCTGCTGTCCTATGGGCAAGCCGAAGTGGAACGAATAGAGGTGGAGACCTGCAACTTATCAGAGGAAACAGTTGTTGCACAGAGGCTTATATGCGACCATGTCAGAGTGTGTGGGGGAGCAACCAAAGCGCCTCTGACCAAAGGTGAAAGATGAGCGAAAAGCAAAAAAGAAAACTTGAGGAACTCAAGAGGAAGAGAGTCTCACTGGAAAGTGTATGTGAGAGTTTACAAAAGGATGCTGAGCACATGGCAGAGGAAGCAGAGAGTGCTGCTGGAACCAAAAGGGCAACATTACTTACCAAGTCCAATACTCTGAGCCGACGAGCGAAGGAGGAGAAAGAGCAGTTGGTGGTCTTAAATGCAGATACTGAAGAATAGGCTACTGAACTGTGACTCCTAACACATCAAGAGTGAATCGGTGGAAACAAAAATATTTAGGTTCTTTGCATTTTTGGAGTATTTTACTTTCTGTGCCTGTTTGTACATTGTTCACAGCCATAATACTTTATAATTACAAGGTAGTTTTATGTTAGAGCTCTTGCTCCAATAAATATGTGCCTTGTAATTAACTAAATTCTAGGCTATTCAGTTTTTTTTGCCCTCGTGATGGTCGTGGGTTGTGAAAAAAGCCTTCTTCTTAGGGGTACCGCTGGGGCCAGCCGGGCGTATGTCGTGGCTTCAGTGAGTACTTATGTTTGTCATGCTGCCTGTGTACTTTATAGCGGCACAACATATTTCTGCAAATTGCATGCGTCAAATTGTCTGTCTCTCTTAAAAAATATGAAGTGTCACCAAAATTTTAAACGGGGAATCAATCTCAATGAAAAATATTCGTCAAGTAACGTTTCTAAAATAATATAGACATACTAATAATTATATATTAATAAATCGGATGAACGATGCATCCCAAATTGTATCCGCTGCGCACTTCTTAATCAGGGCAATCGCATCGTGGAGGTTTCTGCAGACGCCCAAAAAGACTTACTTAAGAAAACTGTTGCATGATAATTTGTACCATTTTCAAGGGTGGGGGGCGTGCAGTAGATGCCCCCTTTATTTTTGTGCTTCTGCCGTTCAAACCGAGCAGCACTGAGTTTGTCATGGCACCTGACGCCAAATCTACTGCTTAGCTGCTACAGACAGAACTATCTTCAAATCACCACTAGGGGGTGTCAATGCTGCAGCTTCGTTCTATGGTTGATCTTTTTCAAAGACAGTTTTTTTTCTCTCTCTCCACATAATCAACTTAACTGATTAGCGTGCTTTCATAGTAATGGTTTTTAATCCGTGTTAATCTTCTGAACAATGACTAGTAAAGGTTCTATGAGGTTGTCCTACTTACTATGGATTTTAAGTTTTTTATCAAGGTGTTAAAACGTACCACAGTTGCCAGTCCTGTGTTTTATGTCTAGCAATTTGTACAGTTTCTTCAGTATAAACACATGCCATGATCTGTGAGAATCTCCTCCAGAACTCTGCATTTCCTCAAGATCTTTTTGTAATATTGCATCATGGCACTGCTCAGAACAACACAGATGGTGCATAACAACACAAGGGAGTACAAGACAACATGGTGCAGAAACAGTGCGATACAAAGCAGGACAAAACTGGATGATACGTGGTCAGTGGTGGATAAAGTGCAGTAACAGCTGTACAGTGCAGCTGCCGTGGAAATGACTGTTACAGGGGATGCAAAAGCTGCAGGTTTGAATTGTTTGGCGAATGAAGCTGTTCATGAATCTGCTAGTCAGTGTTTGTGGATGGTGGTCAGAGTCCTGGATTATAGACTGAACCTTGTTACTGTGGCAGTTAAAGTACAGCTGGTCAATGGAGGGCAGTTCAGTGCGAATGATGTTCTTAACAGACTTCGCAATGTACTGCCTTCCTGTCATGTGGCTCCACCATACCATAGTACTACTGTAAGAACTAGGGATGTAACGATACATTCAACTCACCATTTGATACGATTCACGATTCTGAGTTCACGATACAATTTTCTCATTTTTTGCAGAATGAGCTGCAGACAAATATATTCAAAAATATTCTTATATTTATCTTTCTGAACTGTTGACACTGTTGTGAACAGTGCAACTGAATTTGAATAAAATACTGTTGAAAAAAATCCCAAATCAAAATAAGTAAATAAAAAAAAATAAATCAAATAAATAAGCTAAGGTTTGCATGTGCAGCTTTTTAGCGTGCTTTGCCCTTTTAATAATCTTCACTCAGCTCACGGTGGTGCCAGTGGACCTGTTTGTGTATGTTATCAGTCTATTACAATGTTTGCATGCAGTTTATGTCTTGTCTGTGCTTTTCTCGCTGTTTCCTCCTCGTTTGTGATTACCGGAAAGCTAATATGCTGCCACACCGCCAATTGAAGATCGGGCGGTGCGTCCATCCATCCATTTTCTGAAACCACTTAATCCCAACTGAGATCGCGGGGGAGACCGGAGCCTATCCCGGGAACAAGGGGCGCAGACAGGAACCAAGCCCAGGCAGTCACCTACACACCGCAGGTCGCACACACTCACACAACTACAGGGCCAATTTAGACTCACCAGTCAACCTATCCTGCATGCTTTTGGACCGTGGGAGGAACCTGGAGTCCCCGGCGAAAACGGGGAGAGCATGCGAACTCCACACAGAAAGGGCCCTGGACCGAAGCCAGCACTAACCACTGTGCCGTCCTCAGTTTCAAATTCATTCATCATCTCGCGTTCGCTCAAAACCAAAAACTGACGTACGATGTCGACGTGATACGCAGTGACATCTGACGTCAAACTCACATTGTGAAATCAAATGTAATATTACACCAGTTTTTCTGTTAAAGTACTGTGAAGTACTCCTACAATAGTGATTCATTTTCCACATCAGCCGGTTTAAATCTTCATGCATTTGCACCGATTTTTAACTGATTTGTGATTCATCATTACATGCCAGGGCCAGCAGCTCTGCATGGCTCGACCCTCATAAACATTCTCCACACATGCTGTTCAGGCAGTGGCCACAGAAATTCCCCCAGTGAACTTTATGCTTTCTGTCGGAGAGTATGCTGTGTTCTGGCCTTAAACCCTGCATACTACTTTGCAGACTTTGATCCTCTTAACAACAATTGGCATTTCTGGTGGCTGAATATCCATCCATCCGTCATCCAACTGCATGCTTAAAAGCTGTGAATAATAGTAATAATTCTTAAAATTGCAACTATCTAGAATTTCAGCCTAGTTACTCAGCTAAATTACTATTTAAACCTAGAATAATTTCTATAAGGGGCGGCATGGTGGTGCAGTGGTTAGCACTGTCGCCTCACACCTCTGGGACCCGGGTTCGTGTCTCCGCCTGGGTCACATGTGTGTGGAGTTTGCATGTTCTCCCCATGTCGTTGTGGGGTTTCCTCTGGGTACTCCGGTTTCCCCCCACAGTCCAAAAACATGCTGGGGCTAATTGGAGTTGCTGAATTGCCCGTAGGTGTGTGTGTGTGAGTGGATGGTGTGTGAGTGTGCCCTGCGATGGGCTGGCCCCCCATCCTGGGTTGTTCCCTGCCTCGTGCCCATTGATTCTGGGATAGGCTCCGGACCCCCCGCGACCCAATAGGATAAGCGGTTTGGAAAATGGATGGATGGATAATTTCTATATGTGTGATAGAATCAAAAAATATTTTGTTTTACATATAAATCTTCACAAGGTGTATTACACATGGTATTCCCCAGACACCGCCACCCCAACAGATGCTTTGTTTGTTAAGACAATAGCTCAGAAAGTGGTTGATCGATCTTTTGCAGCTTTTACCAAGGTTTGTACAAGCCAAAATTAAATTTTGAAACGGATCCCTGCCACACCCTGCCCTCCTGAACCTCCCGTTTCCTCCCTAGTGTGGTATAACGTGCCATGCCTGTTCCGCGTTTGTTTTACCTCTCCTTCCTGCCCTTGTGTTACTCATTTCAGGTGCCTCTAGTTTGCTCCCTGCTTAGCCTTGTATAAATGTGCTTCTCAGTCCTGCCTTTAATGTTGCTGCTGCTGTTTGCCTGTGTGTTCTTCCCTGCTTATGATTCCCCCGTGATCCAGTTGTGATCCAGTTGTCTTCATATCATGTATTCACATTCCTCAGCTGAGAGTGAACAAAGTTCTGTGGAAAGTATCTGACTACAGATAGACTTTCACCCAGTTCTCTGCGGGAGCTCTGATTACAGAGTGACTCCCCGACTACTTCTGAAGCCCTTCCTTAAGTATCCAGACCAGGTGATGGCATGTTTCTGAAGACTGACTAATTTCGGTCAATGGTTAATTTTAGGGGCATTGCTGACCTTGGTTCTCAAGTCCCCAGCCAATCAGATCACTTTAGGGGGTGGTTGTAATTCCCTTGTTCTACCATGAGAGAATCTCTCTCAGTTTGGTGGGTTGAGCCGAAGTTTCTGTATTTCTCTTAGGAAAAGCTATACTGCCTTAAATCTGAGAGTATAATACTCCTCGTCTCATGCCTATTCAAACGAGACCAAACATGCGTGTATTTGTCCCTAACATCTATGTGTGCTGAGTTATCCTGTTTATAGTGGAAAAGGTGTCTGTGTCTGGAGGCTGACAGCTGTTGTTGCTGTGGATTGATTGTGGAACTCTGGTCACTCCGGGGGTGAAAGGTCTTGCTTTTTCTGTGCTGCTCCAGTTATTCCTATCCAGTCTCTCAGGAGCCGGCAGGCCTTTGCCTTCCTTAAAAGGGGTGGTTTGACGAGTTGAGTCCAGTCTTGCCTGGGCCAGCGGAGCTCTGAAATAGACTGATGCAGGCTGATCAGAGTTGGGGCCTGCAGGACCTATAAGTTTTATGTCCTTACAGAATGTAAGTGGCATCATACTAAACTAGTGGTGTTCGAACTAGCATGGAAAGAGGCTATGGGTAGCTACAAAAAGGCTCTTAGTGCCGCCAAATCATCTAGTATCTATCAGAACTAATTGAAATAAACAAAAATAATCCTAGATTCCTATTTACTATGGTGTCCAAGCTGACTAATAACCAGACCACTGGTTATTTTCCAGTGACGACTTTATGAAACTTTTTGACCAAAAATATGCTCAATTAAACAGAACATTTTGAATATTGAATATTGGTTAACCAGTCAGAACTGATGTACTTAATTTTATCTTCAAATTCATCTACTTGTATGCTAGAACCTGTTCCATCAAAATTATTCAGCGATGCTCCCAGCATTGATTGAACCGCTACTAGCAATAGTTAAACTAAAACATATAATCATATTACCCCAATTTTATCTTCACTGCACTGGCTGCCAGTTAGATTTCGTGTTGACTACAAAACACTGCTCTTAACCTATAAAGCTGTAAATGGTCTTGCACCGCAGTATGTGAGTGACCTCATTTGCGTTCCGAATCATACACTTAGATGACGAGATGGAGGTATTCTATCCGTACCCAGAATAAAGAACATTACCTTTGGGGGAAGAGCATTTGCTCATAAAGCACCACAGCTATGGAATAAACTTCCTATTAGTGTTCGGAACTCAGACACAATCTCTGCTTTTAAGTCAAGGCTTAAGATGTACCTCTTTCGCCAGTCTTTTGGATAGTTAAATCTTCTTTTCTAAGGTGAATGGGAAATCTGGAGGTTCATAGTTATTTGAGATTGAAGGGGAAAGGGGGGATTGGTGCTGTCGTCCTGCCACTCTCGCCGATCACTTAAGCTGTGGATGGGAGGTGGCTTGACGCCAAAACCTCTGTAAACCCTCATGCCTGTGCTTCCTTCCAGGTCACTCTTTTAGGCAGGCTGTCATAGTTGCTTTAGTCCTGCCGGTTAGGTGTAGGGCAATAACTCTTCTCCATCTTCTCTTTTTCGAGCTGATACCGAGCCGACTACACCGTGTGAACCCGCACCTGGACTCCTGGATATAACTACATGAAACCAACTGGGACTTTATAACTATATGAACTCTAATGAATGTCAATGTAAATGCAGTTTCATGCTCCTTGGTCGCCCAGAGGAGGATGGGGTCCCCTTCTGAGTCTAGGTTCCACTCAAGGTTTCTTCCTGCTAGAGGGAGTTTCCTTGCCACTGTCGCCTCAGGCTTTTAAATATAAATATAAATATATAAAATATATAAAATATATTTTTGGCCACAACCGGGATTCGAACCCCGGTCTCCCGTGTGAAAGGCGGCGATCTTACCACTACACTATCCAGCAACTATATAATATAAGGGAGATTTACGGGAAAATACTAATACGGGAGGACGGCGGGAAAGAGAAGTAAAATACGGTAGTTTCCCGGCCAAAACGGGAGGCTCCAGTATCCCTTACATTTTAAGACAGGAAATATAAAATAATATAAATTATATAAAATATAATATAAATATAAATATAAATATATAAAATATATAAAATATATTTTTGGCCACAACCGGGATTCGAACCCCGGTCTCCCGTGTGAAAGGCGGCGATCTTACCACTACACTATCCAGCAACTATATAATATAAGGGAGATTTACGGGAAAATACTAATACGGGAGGACGGCGGGAAAGAGAAGTAAAATACGGTAGTTTCCCGGCCAAAACGGGAGACTTGACAGCTATGGCTGTCTCTGGCCACGCCCCCTACAGTCGGTCCGGCCCCTGTTCGCGTGTTCGCGAAAACGACTTCATTTATTTTCTTATTGATTTATCGACAGACTTTTTAGACGTTATAATAACAACACTCTATTGATTACTGTCCATGATACAGAGACACATGTTCGAGAACTATTCTATCGAGAACTAATGACGAGAACTATTCTCTTATTTTTCTCTTATTATTAAATTATTTTATTATTATTATTATTATTTTTATCTTTCTCCTTTCTCCCGTAGATATATATTATTATACGGAGATTTACGGAGTCTTCAAAGACGGTTGCTGTGGTGTAGATCAGCTGATCTGTAGTAGTCTTCTACGTACATCTTCTAGTAGACCTTCTGAGGGTACTTCACGCATTCTTGGTCCAGCTTAGCTTATTTCTTATTTCTCAGGTCAGCTGCTCTTGTATTCAGCCTACTAGTCTCTCTTGTATTCAGCCTACTAATATATATGGGGCTTGGTACCCAATCTCGGAATGTGGGGATGATGATATCTCCCCCCTGACCTGTCGTCCTGGCTCCCCCTTGTCGTAGCAATCGTGTTGTACCTCATCAATCTCTAGTTGTGATAGCAGTTGTTTCTGGCCACAACCGGGATTCGAACCCCGGTCTCCCGTGTGAAAGGCGGCGATCTTACCACTACACTATCCAGCAACTATATAATATAATATATATATATATATATTATAAGGGAGATTTACGGGAAAATAATACGGGAGGACGGCGGGAAAGAGAAGTAAAATACGGTAGTTTCCCGGCCAAAACGGGAGGCTCCAGTATCCCTTACATTTTAAGACAGGAAATATAAAATAATATAAATTATATAAAATATAATATAAATATAAATATAAATATATAAAATATATAAAATATATTTTTGGCCACAACCGGGATTCGAACCCCGGTCTCCCGTGTGAAAGGCGGCGATCTTACCACTACACTATCCAGCAACTATATAATATAAGGGAGATTTACGGGAAAATACTAATACGGGAGGACGGCGGGAAAGAGAAGTAAAATACGGTAGTTTCCCGGCCAAAACGGGAGACTTGACAGCTATGGCTGTCTCTGGCCACGCCCCCTACAGTCGGTCCGGCCCCTGTTCGCGTGTTCGCGAAAACGACTTCATTTATTTTCTTATTGATTTATCGACAGACTTTTTAGACGTTATAATAACAACACTCTATTGATCCCCCTCTTACTGTCCATGATACACAATGACGAGACACATGTTCACTAATGACGAGAACTATTCTATTTTTCATGCCGGGGGTCCTTCAAATCTTACATTTACAAATCTTGTTCTTGTTCTCTGCTTTCTCCTTTCTCGTTCCCGTAGATATATATTATTATACGGAGATTTACGGAGTCTTCAAAGACGGTCCGGCTCCAGCTCAAGGATCACTGTTGCTGTGGTGTAGATCAGCTGATCTGTAGTAGTCTTCTACGTACATCTTCTAGTAGACCTTCTGAGGGTACTTCACGCATTCTTGGTCGGAGGGTCCAGGTTTCCAGCTTAGCTTATTTCTTATTTCTCAGGTCAGCTGCTCTTGTTTGGGATGTGCTTGACCGGCGTATACGACAGCGTGTACCAGTTCCCACTAATATCCAACAACTTCGCACAGCCATTGAAGAGGAGTGGACCAACATTCCACAGGCCACAATTGACAATCTGATAAACTCTATGCGAAGAAGATGTGTTGCATTGCATGAGGCAAATGGTGGTCACACCAGATACTGACCGGTTCTGAGTCCCCAGACCCCCAATAAAGCAAAAAACTGCACATTCCAGGGTGGCCTTTTATTGTGGGCAGTATAAGGTACACCTGTGCACTACCCATGATGTCAGATCAGCATCTTGATGTGGCACACCTGTGAGGTGGGATGGATTATCTCAGCAAAGCAGAAGTGCTCACTATCACACATTTAGACTGATTTGTGAGAAATGTTTGAGAGAAATGGTAATATTGTGTATCTGGAATGAATTGTAGGTCTTTAAGTCCATCTCATGAAAAATGGGAGCAGAAACAAGAGTGTTGCGTTTATATTTTTGTTCAGTATAGAATAAGCCCAGATTTATGTTTATTCAGTGGAGATAAGTACAACCTCTAAAGATAGGCCTACACCCGTTTTGGCAGTGTCTCCGGATCCCATGACAAATAATGCCTTCAGTACATCCTCCTCAACCCACACTGAAAGCAGAAGTGCTATGGGCTTTGCAAACGGTTTGCCGACATCACTCCTATACGTCCAATGATGACATTCACACCGTCTCCAGGGTGATGTTCCCTGACTCGCAGGGTCACTTGTGGTAAAGATAAAACCGCTTTTCTTGCGCGATTTGGACTCGCTCCATATATTAAAAGGGAGCTTCGTTGTCATGTTTGACGTAAGTATGAACAGGACCATCAAAAGCAACTGGATGTGCATGTCAGGTATTGGGTGAATTATGAGAATGGCTCTCGAGTGCAGTCCTGGTTCTGGGATCACAGTACATGAGCCACTCCACCGCTGAAGACTTACTGGAGAAGTTTAAGGTAAGCCATTCAATAACATTTAAACTCATTAACGAACCCATGATTTTTAAATATCCATGGTTTATCTTTACATGTGTTTAAATGGGAGAACCATATTTATTGGTAAGCATATTTTAAAGATTTTATTGCTGCTTCATGGCTTTTGCTGCAAAAAAAATAGTTCATTGAGGAAATAGAATGTTTAAGTGTTGTGTAGCAACATGTACAGCTGTTGTACAGGCAAAAACTCTGGCTCAGTCCAAAGGAGGTGGATATAGGAATGGCTGTCATCAAGGTGGGACTTCTGTGAATTCACTGGTATCTTTACATACAAATGTATCAAACAATTGTGAAGTAAAAAATATGTGAATAACATGGAGTTTGAGCTGGTTTGATATGTACAGCTGAGGTAGTGTTAACCTTGGGCTGAGTGTGCAGAAAGATTCTGGAAATTTGACAAACCATCTTTTTGTCAGAGACAGTCAGGAGCCAAAGGCAGTGGAAGTGACCTTGGTGTCCTTCAGATTAAAAAAAATTGCCAGATTGTGCTCTCAAAAATGTGCAAAAAGGCCTTGGATAAATGCCCTCTGAAGTACTCGATTGTACATGAGATGACGTGCTTGGACCCAAACAAAATGCACACCAGCCAGATAACTGCCAGCAGAAAAGGAGAAATCTCATGCAGAAGTTTGCGCAGGAGAATCGGTTGGCAGGCAGGATATCTGCTGGTAAATCATAGGATAAGAATAGGATAGTTCAGAATATTATTTTTAAATTATGCTTTTCTTTTTTCACATCTAACTGAATCAGGGACGGATTACAAACCGGGTTAGCGGGGCCGCTGCCCAGGGGCCCTTGGGGTGCAGGGGGCCCGTGGGCCCCAAGCCCAAAACAATTTGCAACGCTTATCAGCAATGTATTTTCGTTTGTCTATTTTAGAGGGCCTACATTCTTTGATCCTCTGCCTACAAGGTCCCCTGACCCTATAGGGAGGGTGTTTGGCTGCCAAGGGCCCTTGACTTGTGGTGGTTGTGGTGGTGGTGCAGGTGGTGGTGGTGGGGGGGGGCCTCGCGAACGTTTTACCCAGGGGCCCACACAACCCATAATCCGTCCCTGAACTGAATAGTGTTAACACGTAGATTTTAGCAGTATTTAGAAGACCGACTCTTGGTGTTTGAAAAGAAGCATCAGCCCAGTTATATTTTCTTTGATGAGCCTAGAGATATCTCAAGATTAAATTAAAATGATTGCACATTTATGGTATCATAGGAAAATTGGGTTATAAATCACTTTCCTATTCTACATGTGATTCTGTGTATTGACATTGTTGATCTGCATCTAATCTACTGTAATTAATGTAATTACAGGTGATGCAATATCCCAGCAGTCTGATAATCACCTGCACAATGAGGCAAAAGGCTTGGATTTTATATCCTTCATTCCTTCAGCACCATCCAAAGTTGATGTCTTTTTACATCAAAAAGTTAGTGGGCCTTATCCTGACCTCTGGATGTTCTGCAAGAACTTGCTGCTGCTGTCCTATGGGCAAGCCGAAGTGGAACGAATAGAGGTGGAGACCTGCAACTTATCAGAGGAAACAGTTGTTGCACAGAGGCTTATATGCGACCATGTCAGAGTGTGTGGGGGAGCAACCAAAGCGCCTCTGACCAAAGGTGAAAGATGAGCGAAAAGCAAAAAAGAAAACTTGAGGAACTCAAGAGGAAGAGAGTCTCACTGGAAAGTGTATGTGAGAGTTTACAAAAGGATGCTGAGCACATGGCAGAGGAAGCAGAGAGTGCTGCTGGAACCAAAAGGGCAACATTACTTACCAAGTCCAATACTCTGAGCCGACGAGCGAAGGAGGAGAAAGAGCAGTTGGTGGTCTTAAATGCAGATACTGAAGAATAGGCTACTGAACTGTGACTCCTAACACATCAAGAGTGAATCGGTGGAAACAAAAATATTTAGGTTCTTTGCATTTTTGGAGTATTTTACTTTCTGTGCCTGTTTGTACATTGTTCACAGCCATAATACTTTATAATTACAAGGTAGTTTTATGTTAGAGCTCTTGCTCCAATAAATATGTGCCTTGTAATTAACTAAATTCTAGGCTATTCAGTTTTTTTTGCCCTCGTGATGGTCGTGGGTTGTGAAAAAAGCCTTCTTCTTAGGGGTACCGCTGGGGCCAGCCGGGCGTATGTCGTGGCTTCAGTGAGTACTTATGTTTGTCATGCTGCCTGTGTACTTTATAGCGGCACAACATATTTCTGCAAATTGCATGCGTCAAATTGTCTGTCTCTCTTAAAAAATATGAAGTGTCACCAAAATTTTAAACGGGGAATCAATCTCAATGAAAAATATTCGTCAAGTAACGTTTCTAAAATAATATAGACATACTAATAATTATATATTAATAAATCGGATGAACGATGCATCCCAAATTGTATCCGCTGCGCACTTCTTAATCAGGGCAATCGCATCGTGGAGGTTTCTGCAGACGCCCAAAAAGACTTACTTAAGAAAACTGTTGCATGATAATTTGTACCATTTTCAAGGGTGGGGGGCGTGCAGTAGATGCCCCCTTTATTTTTGTGCTTCTGCCGTTCAAACCGAGCAGCACTGAGTTTGTCATGGCACCTGACGCCAAATCTACTGCTTAGCTGCTACAGACAGAACTATCTTCAAATCACCACTAGGGGGTGTCAATGCTGCAGCTTCGTTCTATGGTTGATCTTTTTCAAAGACAGTTTTTTTTCTCTCTCTCCACATAATCAACTTAACTGATTAGCGTGCTTTCATAGTAATGGTTTTTAATCCGTGTTAATCTTCTGAACAATGACTAGTAAAGGTTCTATGAGGTTGTCCTACTTACTATGGATTTTAAGTTTTTTATCAAGGTGTTAAAACGTACCACAGTTGCCAGTCCTGTGTTTTATGTCTAGCAATTTGTACAGTTTCTTCAGTATAAACACATGCCATGATCTGTGAGAATCTCCTCCAGAACTCTGCATTTCCTCAAGATCTTTTTGTAATATTGCATCATGGCACTGCTCAGAACAACACAGATGGTGCATAACAACACAAGGGAGTACAAGACAACATGGTGCAGAAACAGTGCGATACAAAGCAGGACAAAACTGGATGATACGTGGTCAGTGGTGGATAAAGTGCAGTAACAGCTGTACAGTGCAGCTGCCGTGGAAATGACTGTTACAGGGGATGCAAAAGCTGCAGGTTTGAATTGTTTGGCGAATGAAGCTGTTCATGAATCTGCTAGTCAGTGTTTGTGGATGGTGGTCAGAGTCCTGGATTATAGACTGAACCTTGTTACTGTGGCAGTTAAAGTACAGCTGGTCAATGGAGGGCAGTTCAGTGCGAATGATGTTCTTAACAGACTTCGCAATGTACTGCCTTCCTGTCATGTGGCTCCACCATACCATAGTACTACTGTAAGAACTAGGGATGTAACGATACATTCAACTCACCATTTGATACGATTCACGATTCTGAGTTCACGATACAATTTTCTCATTTTTTGCAGAATGAGCTGCAGACAAATATATTCAAAAATATTCTTATATTTATCTTTCTGAACTGTTGACACTGTTGTGAACAGTGCAACTGAATTTGAATAAAATACTGTTGAAAAAAATCCCAAATCAAAATAAGTAAATAAAAAAAAATAAATCAAATAAATAAGCTAAGGTTTGCATGTGCAGCTTTTTAGCGTGCTTTGCCCTTTTAATAATCTTCACTCAGCTCACGGTGGTGCCAGTGGACCTGTTTGTGTATGTTATCAGTCTATTACAATGTTTGCATGCAGTTTATGTCTTGTCTGTGCTTTTCTCGCTGTTTCCTCCTCGTTTGTGATTACCGGAAAGCTAATATGCTGCCACACCGCCAATTGAAGATCGGGCGGTGCGTCCATCCATCCATTTTCTGAAACCACTTAATCCCAACTGAGATCGCGGGGGAGACCGGAGCCTATCCCGGGAACAAGGGGCGCAGACAGGAACCAAGCCCAGGCAGTCACCTACACACCGCAGGTCGCACACACTCACACAACTACAGGGCCAATTTAGACTCACCAGTCAACCTATCCTGCATGCTTTTGGACCGTGGGAGGAACCTGGAGTCCCCGGCGAAAACGGGGAGAGCATGCGAACTCCACACAGAAAGGGCCCTGGACCGAAGCCAGCACTAACCACTGTGCCGTCCTCAGTTTCAAATTCATTCATCATCTCGCGTTCGCTCAAAACCAAAAACTGACGTACGATGTCGACGTGATACGCAGTGACATCTGACGTCAAACTCACATTGTGAAATCAAATGTAATATTACACCAGTTTTTCTGTTAAAGTACTGTGAAGTACTCCTACAATAGTGATTCATTTTCCACATCAGCCGGTTTAAATCTTCATGCATTTGCACCGATTTTTAACTGATTTGTGATTCATCATTACATGCCAGGGCCAGCAGCTCTGCATGGCTCGACCCTCATAAACATTCTCCACACATGCTGTTCAGGCAGTGGCCACAGAAATTCCCCCAGTGAACTTTATGCTTTCTGTCGGAGAGTATGCTGTGTTCTGGCCTTAAACCCTGCATACTACTTTGCAGACTTTGATCCTCTTAACAACAATTGGCATTTCTGGTGGCTGAATATCCATCCATCCGTCATCCAACTGCATGCTTAAAAGCTGTGAATAATAGTAATAATTCTTAAAATTGCAACTATCTAGAATTTCAGCCTAGTTACTCAGCTAAATTACTATTTAAACCTAGAATAATTTCTATAAGGGGTGGCATGGTGGTGCAGTGGTTAGCACTGTCGCCTCACACCTCTGGGACCCGGGTTCGTGTCTCCGCCTGGGTCACATGTGTGTGGAGTTTGCATGTTCTCCCCATGTCGTTGTGGGGTTTCCTCTGGGTACTCCGGTTTCCCCCCACAGTCCAAAAACATGCTGGGGCAAATTGGAGTTGCTGAATTGCCCGTAGGTGTGTGTGTGTGAGTGGATGGTGTGTGAGTGTGCCCTGCGATGGGCTGGCCCCCCATCCTGGGTTGTTCCCTGCCTCGTGCCCATTGATTCTGGGATAGGCTCCGGACCCCCCGCGACCCAATAGGATAAGCGGTTTGGAAAATGGATGGATGGATAATTTCTATATGTGTGATAGAATCAAAAAATATTTTGTTTTACATATAAATCTTCACAAGGTGTATTACACATGGTATTCCCCAGACACCGCCACCCCAACAGATGCTTTGTTTGTTAAGACAATAGCTCAGAAAGTGGTTGATCGATCTTTTGCAGCTTTTACCAAGGTTTGTACAAGCCAAAATTAAATTTTGAAACGGATCCCTGCCACACCCTGCCCTCCTGAACCTCCCGTTTCCTCCCTAGTGTGGTATAACGTGCCATGCCTGTTCCGCGTTTGTTTTACCTCTCCTTCCTGCCCTTGTGTTACTCATTTCAGGTGCCTCTAGTTTGCTCCCTGCTTAGCCTTGTATAAATGTGCTTCTCAGTCCTGCCTTTAATGTTGCTGCTGCTGTTTGCCTGTGTGTTCTTCCCTGCTTATGATTCCCCCGTGATCCAGTTGTGATCCAGTTGTCTTCATATCATGTATTCACATTCCTCAGCTGAGAGTGAACAAAGTTCTGTGGAAAGTATCTGACTACAGATAGACTTTCACCCAGTTCTCTGCGGGAGCTCTGATTACAGAGTGACTCCCCGACTACTTCTGAAGCCCTTCCTTAAGTATCCAGACCAGGTGATGGCATGTTTCTGAAGACTGACTAATTTCGGTCAATGGTTAATTTTAGGGGCATTGCTGACCTTGGTTCTCAAGTCCCCAGCCAATCAGATCACTTTAGGGGGTGGTTGTAATTCCCTTGTTCTACCATGAGAGAATCTCTCTCAGTTTGGTGGGTTGAGCCGAAGTTTCTGTATTTCTCTTAGGAAAAGCTATACTGCCTTAAATCTGAGAGTATAATACTCCTCGTCTCATGCCTATTCAAACGAGACCAAACATGCGTGTATTTGTCCCTAACATCTATGTGTGCTGAGTTATCCTGTTTATAGTGGAAAAGGTGTCTGTGTCTGGAGGCTGACAGCTGTTGTTGCTGTGGATTGATTGTGGAACTCTGGTCACTCCGGGGGTGAAAGGTCTTGCTTTTTCTGTGCTGCTCCAGTTATTCCTATCCAGTCTCTCAGGAGCCGGCAGGCCTTTGCCTTCCTTAAAAGGGGTGGTTTGACGAGTTGAGTCCAGTCTTGCCTGGGCCAGCGGAGCTCTGAAATAGACTGATGCAGGCTGATCAGAGTTGGGGCCTGCAGGACCTATAAGTTTTATGTCCTTACAGAATGTAAGTGGCATCATACTAAACTAGTGGTGTTCGAACTAGCATGGAAAGAGGCTATGGGTAGCTACAAAAAGGCTCTTAGTGCCGCCAAATCATCTAGTATCTATCAGAACTAATTGAAATAAACAAAAATAATCCTAGATTCCTATTTACTATGGTGTCCAAGCTGACTAATAACCAGACCACTGGTTATTTTCCAGTGACGACTTTATGAAACTTTTTGACCAAAAATATGCTCAATTAAACAGAACATTTTGAATATTGAATATTGGTTAACCAGTCAGAACTGATGTACTTAATTTTATCTTCAAATTCATCTACTTGTATGCTAGAACCTGTTCCATCAAAATTATTCAGCGATGCTCCCAGCATTGATTGAACCGCTACTAGCAATAGTTAAACTAAAACATATAATCATATTACCCCAATTTTATCTTCACTGCACTGGCTGCCAGTTAGATTTCGTGTTGACTACAAAACACTGCTCTTAACCTATAAAGCTGTAAATGGTCTTGCACCGCAGTATGTGAGTGACCTCATTTGCGTTCCGAATCATACACTTAGATGACGAGATGGAGGTATTCTATCCGTACCCAGAATAAAGAACATTACCTTTGGGGGAAGAGCATTTGCTCATAAAGCACCACAGCTATGGAATAAACTTCCTATTAGTGTTCGGAACTCAGACACAATCTCTGCTTTTAAGTCAAGGCTTAAGATGTACCTCTTTCGCCAGTCTTTTGGATAGTTAAATCTTCTTTTCTAAGGTGAATGGGAAATCTGGAGGTTCATAGTTATTTGAGATTGAAGGGGAAAGGGGGGATTGGTGCTGTCGTCCTGCCACTCTCGCCGATCACTTAAGCTGTGGATGGGAGGTGGCTTGACGCCAAAACCTCTGTAAACCCTCATGCCTGTGCTTCCTTCCAGGTCACTCTTTTAGGCAGGCTGTCATAGTTGCTTTAGTCCTGCCGGTTAGGTGTAGGGCAATAACTCTTCTCCATCTTCTCTTTTTCGAGCTGATACCGAGCCGACTACACCGTGTGAACCCGCACCTGGACTCCTGGATATAACTACATGAAACCAACTGGGACTTTATAACTATATGAACTCTAATGAATGTCAATGTAAATGCAGTTTCATGCTCCTTGGTCGCCCAGAGGAGGATGGGGTCCCCTTCTGAGTCTAGGTTCCACTCAAGGTTTCTTCCTGCTAGAGGGAGTTTCCTTGCCACTGTCGCCTCAGGCTTGCTTGGTGGGGTTCTGGCCGGTTAAATGTAAAGTGCTTTGTGACAATGCATGTCGTTAAAAGCGCTATATAAATAAAATTGAATTGAATTGAAGTGCTTCCTCAGATTCATTTTTAAATGTTCTCCAGCTAATTTCCACTATGGCCACGAGTTCTAGTATTTTAAATTAATATTGAAATGGTCATTTGGCTGAACAGCATCCCGACCTGTTAGAATCTTATATACCTGGATCATGTCCCCCCATAGTCTCCTTTGCTTGAGGCTAAACAGATTCAGCTCAGCGAACCTCTCCTCATAAGACATTCCTCTAAGTGCAGGAATCATTCTAGTCATCCTACGTTGCACCTTTTCCAAGGCAGCAATGTCCTTCTGAAGGTATGGTGACCAAACCTGCACACAGTATTCTAGGTGGGATCTTACCAAGGAATTATATAATCGTAGCATCACTTCTCTTGACTTACATCTCTAGGTGTGTGGAGTTTAATCCAACATCCTTTTGCCTTTTTTTAATGCTTCCCCACACTGGCAAGAGTGGGACATGGAAGTATCAACATACACACCGAGATCTTTCTCGTAATCAGCTACCTTTATTTCAGTGGAACCCATAAAATATCTGTACTTTACTATATTTACTATATTTCTGCTCCCTGCATGGATTACCTTATATTTATCTATGTTAAATTTCATCTGCCACGTATGAGCCCAGTCGCTAATTAAATCCAGATCCTGTTGTAGCCTCTCTGGACATGAGACATGATCTAACATCAATCAGAAGATACCACACCAGCAGATAATGATTTCTGGAATAGTAAAGTTAAAGGTTGGCTAATAATACCCCTCATCTCTTTTAAAACTATAGATAAGATGCCATCAGGGCCTTGCGATTTATTTATTTTGAGCTTAGCTAGGCTTTGTACCACATCAGCCTCAGTTATACATATATTGGTCATAGACATCGTTGTATTTGTACTAAATGGTGGTAAGCTATTCTACTGTGAACAGCCATTGTAAAATAATCATTAAACTCATTTATATCAATTTCATTTTCAATTATAAGGCCCTTACTATCCTGCAAATGAGTGATTTTCAGCTTTTAGAGCTCTTTCGGAGTTAAAATATTGGAAGAAACTTTTAACGTCATCCTTATAACTGTTATTAACTAAACCTGTAGACTTAGATACTCCTGCTTTATTTTGAAATCATTAGTTAATTTCCATTTGTGGAAGAAAGCCCTTTTGCTCCTGACTTTATTCTTAATTTTCGTAGTAAACCACCTGTGACATCGCGTGCTGGACGAACAGGCAGGAAGCGAGGAATCAAGGATCCGGGAAACGGAGAGTCGGGAATGAGGGTTTATTGATGAAAACAGGTACCAACAGCGAGAGATTTCAATGACAGGACTGGGGAAACAGACTTGAATGTGGACTAAATACACAGGACTACTCAAACTGACAGAAAACAGCTGGTTACAATCGGGGCAGCACACATGGTTAATGAGGGGGCGTGGCACACACGAGGATCGTACAAGCAGGTCATGACACCAGCTTGGTTGCAGTTTCCTAGATTTAGTTTTTCTGGAAACGGGTATGAAGTTCTTTTGCACTTGCAACAATGTGCTTTTAAAAAATTCCCATGCCTCTTCCACAGTATTGCTATTTAACTCCATCCGATTTACAGTTTCTAGTTTCAGTCTCATACCATTGAATTACCCTTCCTAACATTGTATACTTTTGTTTTGGACTTGGTTGAAGACTCAGGCAGCAGGAGTTGCCCCAACGTTGGTATGTCCTTATCCATAAGGGGGAGTAAACGTTCTGGTTTCCCGACCTTATAGATGAAGGAGTTGGGGGATGTTGCCAGTGACCTGCCGGATTCCAGGCAGAACAGGCCTCGCTATGCCACAGCCCTTCAGAGACTGGGCCTTCCGTGCAGAACCTCTGCATCCAAATTAGACCAGTTGTTTAACAAAACCCTAAAATGGGGTTATTTTTGACATGGAACGGGACTTTGATTCAACAACCCATTACTTAGTTGCGGCAAGTACCCAATATCAAGTATAGCTGCAAAGAATCTGCCAGAGATTTTCAGAGAAGTTCCCCAGATGCATGGACTGGACTAAGGTGCGTCAGATTAAACAGGAGCCTGGTAAATTCTGTGAGCCCCACGCCAAGTGACTGATGGAAACATACTCCAGCTACAGTGAGATGGACCCTCCAGCGGACCGAGAGTGGGATTCCCTCTGGGAGCGACAACTCGTGCAGTTGCTGGTGGATGAGCTGCAAACAGACATCAAGAAGGACTTCCAACCTCACAATCATTTACCAAACCACTTCAGGTAACTTGTAAAGATGTAGGTATTGGAGTATTCACACATTCATTTGCAGTGTCCACCTCCTGTCCGGTAAATTTGGCAGGACAAAATTTGAATAACCTATAGGCCAGACTCATGAATGCGGCTGAACGAGTAAAGGTAGAACAGGTGGCCAATCCTGTTATACAGTCCTAGTAGATTGAGAACCACCTGATTGCAACTGTAGTTGGAATCAAGGGCTGAGCAGCATGGTGGCCTGGGGGACAATTATGAAAACACAGACCCACTGATATCCTTAAAACCCACAATCAAAAGAGGAGTCAGGATGGCCAGTGACATGTGCTGGCTAAATGGGGACAACAAAGAGAGAACAGAACAAGGCAGGGAGGGATTCTGACACAGGTGCCATGCTACTTTGTTTAAATATGCTGTAATGTTTTAGTGCAAGCCTTAGACAATGGAATCTCTGAATGACGCCGCAGTCTGGCTCTTTCTGAAGGTCCTATACTGTAACCGTCCTGAGAAGTTGTTTGCATGCACTTGCTGCCTTGACACTTGTTGATGTGCGTGTGCCCTGCTCGAGCAGTAAAGGGGAGATCACATGCAGAGCTGATTTTCTGTAGTTCCTTAGAATAAAAATAGAATATTCTCTTCAAATAGGAACACATGCTGCGTTTGATTATTTCACTCCAACTCGGACAAAAACGTCACGAAAAACATCACTTCCCATTAGAAACGCCTCTTTTATGACGTTAATGTCTGACAGAATCTTCTTGTCCGAGTTGCCCCTGTGACGTAATTTCAACATGGCGGCTTACACACTCAACATTAATTCTATTTTACAAATCCTTAAAAATGTTTATTTTGTTAAATTTATTATTATCCCATCCATCCATTTTCCAAACTGCTTATCCTACTGGGTCACGGGGGGTCCGGAGCCTATCCCGGAAGCAATGGGCACGAGGCTGGGAACAACCCAGGATGGGGGGCCAGCCCATCGCAGGGCACACTCACACACACCATGCACTCTCACATGCATTCCTACGGGCAATTTAGCAAGTCCAATTAGCCTCAGCATGTTTTTGGACTGTGGGGGGGAACCGGAGTACCCGGAGGAAACCCCACGACGACATGGGGAGAACATGCAAACTCCACACACATGTGACCCAGGCGGAGATTTGAACCTGGGTCCCAGAGGTGTGAGGCAACAGTGCTAACCAGTGCACGACCATACCGCCCATTTATTATTATTATTATTTATAATTATTAGTAATTATTAATGTAATTGCACGTGTTCGATTTAGAGAATACCATATTGTGACCGTAAACAGTATCCTAACATGCAATATCAGATTTTTACCAGACTTGTTAGTGTTTTTGGTTTGTTTGTAGTTTGTTTGCCTCTCGAAAAAAGAATATCGCTATGAATGTACTAAAATACTTTATAAAGCTTTTAATGTGGTTTGACTAGTTCCTGTTTCTTGTTTATTTGTCTGAAATAATAATCTTACTCCATAACTGCTAAAATATAAAGCAACAACACAGCAGCGTATTCATGGAGGCAGCCATGTTTGTTCCGAGTTGTGCTAGCTTGAACGGGAGATTGTTGGATGTGATGTCACCCAATTTGGAATTTCCAAGTTCCGAGAGAAAAACGAACGCACCACAAGACTCTGGCTGGAAATTTCTACAATAGAGCCATTTAGTTATTTCTAGAAAAATATTTAGAGCCAATGACCTGATGTCATTGTAACACAGGTCACTGTCCGTGGTGCTGAATTCTCTACTTGATGGGCTGGTGCTGAATGAATATGACAGCTGGCCAACATGTCTGTGTGCTTCCACTGACTGGCACCCAGACATATAATGACTTTTAACAATGAGGAGGGAAACGTCCAGACAGGAAATTAGTCAACAGTAATTAGTAATCACATATAGTTCTCATTTATCATGATGTAAAATTCAAAAACCTTTTTTTTATTATTAAGGGATAAATGTAATTGAGTTTTAATGTATCCTTTCCGCTCTTAAAATCGCAAATTATTTCTGACTATTAATCTGCACATTTTAATAATTTCATTAATATTACCTAATTGGTTTGTCTTTTTTATTAAATTTTAAAACTAGCTGTACAATTGTTGATGTTGTTGCTGTTCTGAATGTCATTGGCCTGTTGCCTTACGTCTGTCTAAACATGAGTGAGGGGATGGATGCACTATTCTATGGGGGCCTCTGTAGAGAATAAATGATCCTAATTTTATATTGAGAGAGATGGTTAATTCCTTTTTAATCCATACTGCGTTCAGAGCCCCTGTTCTGCCGTTGATCACTGCTGCATATCATCCCCAAACCAATGGCCTGGATGAGAAAACGAATGATGACATAAAATGGTAAGTCTGTTTTTGAGGTTGTTTTAGAACTGTGTGAGACAGGCTCTATTCTTTTAACATTACATCAGGAATTACTGATATTATTGACAATCAATCCCTTAATATACAGTATCTCACAAAAGTGAGTACACCCCACACATTTTTGTAAATATTTTATTATATCTTTTCAAGGGACAACGTTAAAGATATGAAACTCTGATAGAATGTAAAGTAATCAGTGTACAGCTTGTATAATGGTGTAAATTTGATGTCCCCTCAAAATAACTCAACACACAGCCATTAATGTCTGAACTGCTGGCAACAAAAGTGAGATTAAAAATGATTTGTGGCAAGATCGGATCATGTGTGTTGAAGAGTTTCTTATGACTGACAAGTAGTTATTTAAAAACATATCTTGAAACAGCAAATTACATTGTTCTTAATGCTTTTAGAAAATGACTCTTTATAATGATCTGTGAATAATAATAATTTGCTATGAATGTTTTTCCACTTCAGCTTTCCACAATTATTCTTCCCGATGAGAAAAGCTACGGCACGTTTTTTGATGAAAAAAATAAAGTAGTTGAGACAATAAGCAACAACAGCTGAAAACATCTCCTAGTAACAGGAAAAACAGAAGCAGGCATGTGGTAAACGAATACAAAAGAGGTACCAAAACACAGTTTATCATGTTGGAGATGAGGCGCTTCTGTTCAACATGAGGAAGCGGGGACGGAAAGGAGGAAGAACGGAACCGGATTTTACCGGACCTTATGTCATCCAGGCAATATGTGGCAAGCTGGTTACACTGTCTAATTCTGAAGGGGCAACTTTAAAGAACAAATACAATGTAAACCACATACAGAAGGAGCCAAACTGATGTCCCAAGTCAGGAATCACACAAGGTGCCAGAAGAGTATAAGACCAGTAAACCTCCCTCTAGCGCAGAGCTTCTGACAATCGAGAAGGATGCTGACAGTTGAAAAAAAACTCATGTCTGTGTGTTATGAAAGAATATCAATAAATGTTTCCGAAAGGGGATGACTCATTTGGTAATTATTTACGGCTTATGTTATGGCTGCCAATTTACAGTCTTTACTGAAGTCTGACTTCTTTTGAGTCACCTTTAATATAGATTGGACACTCTCTATGCAATGTGCAATACTTACATAGATGGTAAATGTTTACCTGCTTGCACAGATGGATGATTAGGTAATTAGTGTAAGTGTGTGTGTGTGTTCAATCGCATGTATGTCCAAGGTCCATAGTAAATAATATACACTGATCAAGAGATGCCCGAAAGTGGATAAAAGAGGACATTAGTGGGTGCATCACTTAGTGTAACGCGTGCAGGAAAATGAGCAGGACTGCAAGCCATATAATGACCCTTGTCTAGCTCTTAATACAGTATGCATACAGTGATGTATCTACAATGGACAGCTACTATGAGCAGATAGCACAGTACAGGTGCTTATAAGATCTGTATGCTGTTTCCATCCATCCATCCATTGTCCAAACCGCTTATCCTACTGGGTCGTGGGGGGTCTGGAGCCTATCCCGGAAGCAATGGGCACGAGGCAGGGAACAACCCAGGATGGGGAGCCAGCCCATCACAGGGCACACTCACACACTATTCACTCATACATGCATACCTACGGGCAATTTAGTAACTCCAGTTAGCCTCAGCATCCATCCATCCATCCATTGTCCAAACCGCTTATCCTACTGGGTCACAGGGGGTCCGGAGTCTATCCCGGAATCAATGGGCACGAGGCAGGGAAGAACCCAGGATGGGGGGCCAGCCCATCACAGCTCACACTCACACACCATTCACTCACACATGCACACCTACGGGCAATTCAGCAACTCCAATTAGCCTCAGCATGTTTTTGGACTGTGGGGGGAAACCGGAGTACCCGGAGGAAACCCCACGACGACACGGGGAGAACATGCAAACTCCACACCCATGTGACCCAGGCAGAGACTCGAACCCGGGTCCCAGAGGTGTGAGGCAACAGTGCTAACCACTGCACCACCATGCCGCCCCCTGTATGCTATTTCATTCTATAAAAAGAAACTTACTGTACTGTACAATAAAGTATTTCACCACTGCTTCTTCCTCAGCTCCCACTGTTTGCTAGCACATGCATCTTTTGATTTCTTAGTGCAATCTGTGCTTTATTTTTTTTTTGTGAAATGTAAGTGCAGTATCTGTTTATTAAGTGCTGTGGTTTAATATGTACATTATTATTTCAGTACTGTGTATACTGTCCTTAATGTCTTGCCTCTCTCGTATAACTTGAGATACGCCCAAATTGACTTGCAACAAGTGGTCCTGGTTCCAAATGCGGAAGGCGATGGATACCTGTATTTTATATGCTGTAGTGTGCTGGGTGTCAGACATTGCAATGCACCTTGCTTTGATCTTGACCTGTTAGATCAGAGGGAGGTAATCTTATCCAGAAAGGGCCACTGTGTATGATGGTTTTCACTGCAACTCTCTGAACAGCGAACCTAACAGTTATCCCAATACCTTGATCTTGCTAGCATATTTAAATGTGTACCTATTCAGGAATAGAGTGGTGAAGGCATTCAGAGGAGGACTGATGATTATCAGAGGGAACAAAGGGGCTGGGTACTTGTCAGTATCCAGTAGAACCACCAGACTCCTACACTGAATGGTTCTGGATGTGGCACAGACGTTAATCCCTCTGTATTAGGGGATCCGTCTCCAGTTTGTACTCTTCTAGTTAATAGGTAGATTATCAGGCAGTTTTTCACCCTAGTCCAGTACTCATTGACAGCCTAATACACCGTGTTTCAGTTTGTCTTGATAGTCAATACATGTCACAGGATGTACATTACTCTGATGGGCAGGCCCTCTTACATATGATGGAAATTGCAATACCTACTTTTGGCCACGAGATGGCAGCAAGAAAATAGAAAAATTATTTTCCCACGGTCTACTAGCAGCTTTTAGATGTTAATTCTTCATAAAAATAATTTGACTTGATCCAATGTATTTTTAATACAAACAATTACCACACAAAGCTGCTAGTTTCCTCCGGTTTCCCCCCACAGTCCAAAAACATGCTGAGGCTAATTGGAGTAGCTAAATTTACCGTAGGTGTGCATGTGTGAGTGAATGGTGTGTGAGTGTGAGCTGTGATGGGCTGGCCCCCCATCCTGGGTTCTTCCCTGCCTCGTGCCCATTGATTCCGGGATAGACTCCGGACCCCCTGTGACCCAGTAGGATAAGCGGTTTGGACAATGGATGGATGGAAATAGCATACAGATTAAGCACCTGTACTGTGCTATCTGCTTATAGTAGCTGTCCATTGTAGATACATCACTGTATGCATACTGTATTAAGAGCTAGATAAGGACAGTGGGTCATTATATGGCTTGCAGTCCTGCTCATTTTCCTGCACCCGTTACACTAAGTGATACACCCACTAATGTCCTCTTTCATCCACTTTCAGGCATCTCTTGATCAGTGTATATTACTTACTATGGACCTTGGACATACATGCGATTGGACACACACACACACACACACACACTTACACTAATTACCTAATCAACCATCTGTGCAAGCAAGTAAACATGTACCATCTATATAAGTATTGTACATAGCATAGAGAGTGTCCAATCTATATTAAAGGTGACTCGAAAGAAGTCAGACTTTAGTAAAGACTGTAAATTTCTCAGCCATAACATAAGCCGTAAATAATTACCAAATGAGTCATCCCCTTTCGGAAACATTTATTGATATTCTTTCATAACACACAGACATGAGTTTTTTTTCAACTGTCAGCATCCGATCCAAACGGGATTCCCATTTCCTTTCTGTGGGATCCAACAGAACACGGGCTGACCATCAGTCAACATGTCTTCAACCATGCAGGACAGGACCCAGTCCAGGCCAAACCTCACGGTGCTGGTGTTAATAAAAAAAATGTAAGGAACATGCAGCTGCAGCTCACACACAAACACAGTCCACAGCATCCAGAAAAAGGTCAGGCCTTTTTCTTCTTTAGCTGACTCCGCCCAGACCTCGCCCCCTTTCTGGGCGCCTCGCACTATGCCTTTGAACTGGCCCTGCAGCTTGGCCCGTTTCCTGTTTCCCAATGCAAGTCATAAGATTCACCCGTAAATGATATTTTGAATCGGAACGATATTTATTACTATTGTTTAGATTAAATATATAACGGTTTAATGATTGAATATAACTTGATATTGTTGTTTGTGTTGTTTAGTTTGAGGTTCTAGTTTCTGTCTTTATCCGCTTTCGTTTCAGTAGGCAGCTGGTTCATCCCAGGCTCAGGGTCTCTCTGCTCTTCATCAAACCCACACCCCCAGTTTGGGAGCACCCTCTCCCTCTCCTCCCCCCACGGCTGTGACTGTTACTCCTCCTTGAGGAGTAACTGCTCCGCCCCCTATCCCAGCCCCTATACCCACAGGAGTGCATCACCCAGTGAGCCGCCGCCCTGCCTGTCCCCTCACACAAGCACACACTGAAATCATGGTCCTAAGCTCTCTGTGTGGGTCACCACGATAGTACAGCACACCGACGATTACCCTCTGACTGAATCAGAATCAGCTTTATTTGGCCAAGTATGTTCACACATATTGGGAATAGTTAGACATTTAATCAAAATAATTAAGACAAGACATAAACATACAGTTCTGTTGATATGCGACGCATATAACCTCTGCATTCACAGCACTGCTTCAGTTATCGAAGAGCAAATTTCCAAAACTCACTCAGTCCGATAACCTAAAGTAATAAGTCATAATCCTCTTCATACGTTGCAGTAATGGGAATGAAATCTCACTCAGTGTTTATGTAATGGAGCAATGGAATTTCGTGAAATTTCCAAAAGTCCACAGAAATATTTAGAAAAACATTCCTGCAGACTGAGTTTTTGATATTTGCTTTTCAATTAACACAATTTTCTTCAGTCTGAGGTTTAACAGAATTCAGCCATATGCTGTTCAAAAAAAACTACACAGAACAAAAACAGAATGGACTTTACATCTGTCTGAAAGGAAAGTTGACACAGGCTGCAGCAGTGAACAAATCAATCAATGTATTAAAGTTAGGCATTAAGTAACTGGAGGCAGTATATACATAACATGATAACATGCCTTTTCTGTATTGACCATATTAAGGACGCTGTAACACTGCCCACCACATACCTGCTTCATTTATTGTTTTATACTTGCAGCTGCTTATTCAGACAGCTCGTCTACCTGTCTGTCCATGTTGCCCTCCCATGACAACTGGTCCAGCCTACAGGTGCCGTCCCATTCCGGCATGTTACCCATGAGTCATAGCGGCACCTCCGGGAGCAGCTCCAGGTGAGCCCGTGCCTCCCCTCCCCCACCTGTCCCCATGCTGAGTCTCGGGCCCCCGTCTTCCCTCTTGTTCTCGCCTATACCCACATCCTGGCCTGTGTCTGCATCGTCTCACCTCGTTAACAGGACTTTCGCCTTCTTCTGTCCTGATCCATTCAGGCCCATCATTCTGGGACATGCTTTGATTTATTTCGCCATAGTTACTCTTTGTTTTCCTTTGTACTTTGCACTCTACAAGTAAAATGAATAAAAAATAGGCATTATTTTGATATTGTTTTAGTACAGTGACACTAGTATATTTGTTGTTGTTTCCAGGCAACACTGCATGCTGATTTAACGTCTTTCCTTAATCTCCACCCCATTGCTCACACACAGCCAGTATCCCAGTTTGTGGTCAATGAGCTCCTCCTCACTCACCCCAGTCTCCTAGTCCAGTGGAATGTCCAACAGCTTGGGCTCTCAGTTCCTGCGTGTCATGCCCGGCTCGTCCGCTCCTCCTGTGTGCCACGCCCCCTGATTACCCACGTGTTTTCTCCCGATTTGTACCCAGCTGTATCTAGTTAATTTGCTCAGTCCTGTGTATTTCAGTCCGTGTCTTACCTGAGTCCAGTGTCTGTCATTGATGTTTGTATGCGTGAGATGTTTCCCCGTCCGCGCTTCCTAATTAAACTCCCGTTTTTGCCTGTCCGCTTGCTCCTTGCACGCCTTGCCCGCACGATCGCCTGCCTGCTTGTACCCGATCGTGACACTGCGCAGCTCTACAACTCATTACCCAGGGCTCTCGCACCCGGCCACAGTGCCCCTCTCAGGCTCCCCGCTGTATGACAGCACTGCCCCATCGGAAGTTCATGAAGCCTCACAGTACGACGCCTCTCCCCACGCGCGCTTAGCCACCACCGGGACTCCCATCACTCCTCCTTCCCTGTAGGGCGGCGCACTTCCATTATTATTACAGTTTCTACTGTCACTCTGTTGCTTTTCCTGGTGCTGGACTTTTGACAGATAAATACATTATTTGTTGCATTCAGTGACAAAAGATTGGTCTGTTTAACACCCTCAGTCTCCACCCTATGAGCCCCTTGTTGGCGGCAGAATCAGGAAGATGTCGGAGAAAGCAGAGGTAAAGTGAATAGTCACCTCGACAATAATGTGGAAACCGCTAATGGTGATCATGCCTGTGTGGGTGAAATGGATCACCACAGTATAAGCGGATGATGATTATAGACGATTTTTCCCTTTTTCTTTATGTCTGTTTACCATCTAATAGGCATTTTTTTTCTTTGGGATGCGTCTAGGTCAGATACGACCAAAATATTTTTCTCATTTCAGAAGTGAAAAAAAATATTGCTCTCAGATTCTGTTCAGTTGTAGTTTTTTAAAATAATGTACCTTGATTTGTGTTTGTTTAAAATGCCATTACCTGTTGCTTACTGGGCCGCTGAAAATGTCTGGCCCAGCTAAATTTCTTGGTTTAAAAATCTGGCCCAACTACTTTCCAGACCTGGACTAGCCCTACTGAATCATACACTAATGTTATTCTGTTATGTGGGCTGTTGTGATAGGGAGATTTGCTGGATGCTGCACGACGGGTGGTGTCCCTGCTGCAGAATGCCCTGTCTGAAGCAGCACCTAGAGACAGTGAGGGTTGTTGTTATCACCTTAATATTGTATATACGCAATCTGTTATTTCTTAACTAATATAATTGTAAGGTATTCTTCTAATATATTGTGCACAGCCAACAAAAAAGAGAAAAATGCAAAACCAAAGGAAGGCTTTCTTTTCTCTTAAAAGTCTTTTTTCTAAACCAACTGAGAGTCAGTTAGAGGGGTGTTCATTATCAGTATTGTTGCTGGCATTTCTGAAAATGTGCCAATTTTAGTCAAGTGGCTACTTTTCAAATGCAGTCCCTGGCCAAGATGAAGAAAGTTCATGAAGACTACATGATAATATTAAGCACTGACATAACAAACAACATTTTTTACATGCAAAATATACAGGAAATATACACTGCAACAGGCTAGGATAGACAAATAACCAAATACACTTGCAAGCCTGACCACTTTAGACCCCAGATTAGAAAATTGGTGAATGAGCATATATTTTTTCCAAGTTTTGTTTTGCTTTCAAGTTCTCACAAATAAAAAAAAAAAAAGATTTTCCCACTATAGCCAGATCCAGTTTCTGTGGGGGGCGGGGGGGGGGGGTGACAATTTGTAGTAATAACTATTTCCTGCTGAAAACCACTGGTAAACTATCCACATGTCTCTGAATATCTGTGAGTCCCGAGACCTCCATGACAGATAGATATAAGTTGCTAGTGTTGATCGGCAGGAAATCTTCTCCAAAGCCCCACCACCACCTCACACCAATCCACCCAGGGTTTACTCCAAATAAATTTGCTGGTAATACAAACCGGATCAACTTGTGGTTTGTGTCCACGTGTACTAGAGACAAAGGCCCTGGTACATTCTGCGTACAACACAGCCAAGACTTGACAACCTTTATATGATGCGCATGGAATCAACCCTATGCATGGAGGCTGCAACTCTTCTCCACCGAACCCTGTAGCCCATTGACTGCAGCCTGCATTGACTATCCTGTAGCCTGCATTTGGTAGATCATTCTTGACAGAAGAAACCAAATTGTCAAGTTCCCTAACACAGAGCTCATACTCTTTTATTCTTCTTAAGATTGTTCTTCTTGAAACACCCATCAGTGTGGCTATGCAAGGCACAGGAAGTTGAGTATGGAGCATTTCTTTCAAACATTGTTCTTCAATCAAAATCTTGGGTCGTCTATTGGTGGCAGCGACTTCCTGTGTGACACATGGGGCTGGACGTTCCAGATGTGCCCTCACAAGGTCAAAGAGCTCTTGCAAAGCCAGGGTGATAGCAGGAGGTACTTCAATGTGATTAGACAGGGCCTGCAGAAGATACAGCTCCTGATGACAAAGGAACTCCAGGTAATCCAAATTTAGTGGAGTCGCGCTGAATCCTATTTCTATTTTATGCAGAAGACTTTCGAGAAGGTGGTATCTGAGCTGTTCACAGAACAAATTATAGTTAATGAGGTGTCAAGATCTTGTCTCTGATCCACACACTAGGCCTACCATTCAAAAGTTTTAATTATGAAAATGAAATGTTTTTGTTTTGTGAGGTGCTTGTTCATGTATGATGATGTAGTGGCTGCTCTGTTTGACCGTGGTAAACCTTTTCACAAACAATATAAGTGAAGAAGTATGACATTAGATCTAAGGACCAGAGTATAATAAAGTTAAATAAAATCCATCAAAAACACTTACTCAGTGGAGATTCCAATGTAGTAGGCAGACAACTTTATGGCTTTAATAATGAGTGTATTTAGCAGCTACAAGGACAAAAGATATTATAAACCTCTCCATTTTAATGCTAATTTAATAAACATTAACAGATAGCACTTAAGGTGGTTTCGCCTATAGTCTGCTAACACTAACCCGAGAACTAATATCTGAGGAGCGTTCTTCCCAGGATTTGAATTTATTAAATTGGCTTTGTGATGTTGTATTAAGAAATTTTATTCACAATGCAATTTACCGTACATTGGCCCATTCTTTTATATACGGTAAGACGAAGCGGGAAATTCGAGCGAGCGAGTGCTGTGCAGACGCGAGCGCGTAGAGGGGATGGGTTTTCAGCACTCGAGCACACGCACGCGCGTGGTTCGACTTTTGGCCCTAATTTAACGGCGAGCGAGTGAGTGAGTGCTGTGCAATCGCGAGCGCGTAGAGAGCATGGATTTTCTGTTTTTATGCGCACGACTTTTGGCACTAATTTAACGCCATAGAAATGTGTGTTTAAAAGGGGAGGAGATCGGGTTGCAGCGCTGGTGTGAGCGGTTTCTCCGGGCAGTTCGCTCGAGGCTAACGTGGCTTTGGGAACGTGGTGTACCCGTCACCCATGCCAGGGAAGAAATCAAAACCGAAATGCTAGGAATATGGACTTCATCTTACGTCAAGCGTTTTCCCCTCCATTGACGCCCATAAAGAAAAGGCTTAAAGTCCATATTCCTAGCATTTCGGTTTTGATTTCTTGTCAGGTAAGTCTTTATGGCCAGATACATTCGCGAGAAATTTGGTGATTTGTGGTGACTGTTTTAATACATTAAGTTGCGTTACGCATTTTCACATTAAGCGTTTTAGAATGTCCCGTGGCAGGTATCCCCTTCTATTGCCCTAGGGAGGGTTGTAACCCTCGTCTGTATATTAATAAAGAATAATCCTTCTATTCCTGTCTCATGTATCTGGACCTCCCCAGCAATTTAACGAAATTTGGTGGCAGCGGTTACAAGTGAACCCGTTTAAGTTTAGCGCTCATACTTCCGTCCATATGTTTAAGACCCACCTTGGCTGACTTAGCTGACATGTCCTGATTTCATAATCTTCAAATTTGTAATCTTTTCTCCTTCATCTAACTCCATGTTTTTAACTTCTTGTCATTTTCTTGCCGTTTGACTCATAGAAAATTATCAGACTTAAATGACACGTCAGCCTGTGCAGACAGCGATTTCAATGTTTTAATAAATTGGCCAGCAGGTGGGGGCAGTGCTCAATTTCATTAATGCCATTCAGAAAACTTTCAGGCTTTATGTCTTAATGAACAGCCTAGAAAAGGACAAAGCATTATATTACTGATGCATACAGCAGATCCCCAACTCAGGCTGTGTTGCATATTCTTAACAGTGCTACAGTATGTTCACACAGCCAGTACAAACAAACTTGCAAGATCTAGACCAGGGGTCACCAACCTTTTTAAAACGGAGAGCTACTTCACGGGTACTGAGCCATACGAAGTTTGATATCAGTTTTAAACGCCCTCCTAAACATGTCTAAACTTCATGCATGATAAACATGTTTTAAATGCTTTTTTATATTCAATTTCAAATCTATATAAATGCAAATGTGATAGATTAGAAACAGGACAAAATAAAATTTTAGATGATGTTCGCTGGTGAGTTGTGCTATTTTATAGAACAGGTCCACGGGCAACTCATGTGGTCATTGGGGGCATCCTTGGGGCACCATGTTGGTGACCCCTTATCTAGACCTACCACATCAGGTAGGAAGGTGCCTATTTCTACCAACTATTCAGACCATCAGACCCAAACCATACATTCAGTCATGCACAGGCACTCCACCAGAGGGCTCTACATTCTGTCCTACATCTGCTCACCTGTTAGACCCACACTCAGTCTCCATCCTGATTTCTACCTACTACTCGGACTATCTCACCAAAACCAGTCCTGTGGCCTGTTCTATGAAGCGGGGTTACTGGCTTATTGGGGAAACTTTCGGATTTCTTGATCGGGACCTTCAACTGCTCTGCCATAGAGAGCATCCTAACATGCTGCCTTACGGTCTGGTATGCGGGCTGCTGGTGGCCTCCTACCGCTCTGCCATAGAGAGCATCCTAACATACGGCCTTACGGTGTGGTATTCGGGCTGCTGGTGGCCTCTATGACTTTTTTTGTAGACAGTCCATCTGTGTGGTGCTGTTTGCACGAATTGTTTTGGGAAATGCACTTACAGTTTTGCAGATGTTAAGGGTGATTCCAGAAATGCATCAAAGCAACTGAGGAACTGCAATGTCACTGTACAGTTACTTATAATGGGCGCCAATGTAATGTGTAGAGTGGCAAATAAACTGATTCACCATTTACTCTCATGTACATCACTTAAAATGCTTGTTTTAAATGCAAATGTGTGAATGTAAATCTAAGCAGTAAAGCTACAATTTACATTCTGTTTGCATGGTGGAAAGAACATTTAATCTGCCTTTTAAGTGTGATTAGAAGATCTAATGCCTGTGTGCTTGTAATAAGATGGTCGCTGGTTCAAACCCAGCCACAGCACATCTCTGCGTCCTTGAGCGAGGCCCTTAACCCCCAGCTCACTGGGCATCACTATGGGTGGCTGCCCTTCGCAGACAACTTACTCTGTTTACTCTAAAAAAAAGAGAGCAAGTTGAGAGAGAAGTTAAGACAATTTCTCCACAGGGACCAATAAAGTATCAATTATTATTACTGTATGAGAGACTGTCTAATATCAGATAGATAACAGACTCATACTGTGCTGAGCTTGTCTGAGAGAGATGATTAGCAAATGCTCTCCCACAGTATCTCAGCACTCTGTACAAAGAACTTTATATGCTCAGTATCTGCTCCTGTTTATCTAATTGTTCTCATTTTAACTGGATGTTAAGGAGTAAATTAATAAACGTCATGTAAGTGCACATTAAAATGCTTTTTCACTGTTACTTAAGTTCCCATGTGAACAGCCAATCAGATCAGCCTGATGTGTGTCTCTCTGTTTCCTCTCTGTTTCCTGCCCTTTCATCCCGACCACGACCATGATCTCTCACTTAGCAGCAGAGCAGTTTATTCTAAACAGTGGAAGCACAAAAATGTTCAGACTCTTTGGTCTTCTCATTTTCATTAGTAAGGCCCTATAATATAAATTATTTTGGGATTTTAATATTTTCATTTATCTGTATGATGTGATCAGTGGAATTTGGCCATTTAATCTGCATCATAGTTAATAGTTATTTAGATTACTATTATATGTCTTATTTGATTATGATTTTTTTTTGTTTTTCTGTTTTTGCAGACACTGCACTGACTACAGATGTTGTTCAGCCCAGTCACCTGATGAGGGTTCAGCTTGGAGACAGTGTGACCCTGACATGCTTCTGTCAAGGAGAAACAACTTTTGTTACTTTGTTTAAGCAAGCTGTTGGTCGGAAGCCCCAGCCCATGGCGAAAGCACTTCTCTACGTACCTGGTGAATTTTACAAGGAATATAAAAGCATAAAACGTTACTCCTTACTGAATGCAGAGGGGAGTTTTAACCTCACTATTTCTAACGTGGAGCCGTCAGATTCTGCAGTGTATTATTGTGCTGCTGTGTTTCTTCATGAGGTCACCTTCGGGAATGGAACCTTTGTCATAATCACAGGTAAATGAGATTCCAACTATTTTCATATTTGCTTTATTATAATGTCAGTAAGATTATTCCCTGCAAAATAATTTTGACAGTTTAGTTGTTTGTCAATATAAAATTAGCAAAGATACCTTATTGTCTGCTTTGTTCCATAAATGTTTTTCTAAACATCAAACAAAAATCATTCATTATTATTATTATTATTATTATTATACAATTTGTTGCATTTTGCTTGCTGTCAGCCAAAAGCCTAACCTTCTCTTTATACAGATGTTAATGTTACACATTGCAGCCTCTTTAAAACAAATAACATAAAAAAAATGTTTGAGTTGTTATATACAGTATAGGACTGTGCAAAAATCTTAAGCAACAAAAGAAAATTATTTTTGACGTTATTTATCTGAGCAGTCAGTGTGTATTCACTCTGAAAAAAAAAATGCATGATTTAACATATGAACTAGGGATGTGCACCATTCAGACTGATTTGAGAATGAAATTCTCAAATACGTATCCTAAAATTCAGGATTTTGAATACATATATGAACTTGAATTTCAGTTCATTTTGTTAATCTGAATTACATTTGAATTGTGGTTGAAAACAGGTTGTGGCATTGAAATTTATATTTGAATTTAAAGAAGAAGAACGAAAAAGGGTTTGGATTCAAATTCAAGTTCATATACGTACTGTAGGTGTAGCTTTTAACTAAAATATGAACTTTAATTTAAATATGAATTATACATAAACACATTAACATTGTTATACATCATTGTTATAAAAATGTCGTTTTGTAAAGAATGAAATAATGCAACATTTGAAGTGTCACCTAAAATAATAATTATACTGTCATTTTGTGCACCATGGTGGATCTGCTCATAGGAAGAGCTGAGTGTCTCTCCTTAAAAGTCAGTGTTGGCTGCAGTGACGGCAGTTTCTAACCTAAGAAACGTCCCAAACACTTTTCCTGCATCAAAAGTCAAACTAGTCCCTATTCCTGCCATGAAAGGTTCACATAATGTCACCGATACCTGAACCAACCATGTTTATCAGAGGATGCCAACCCTTTGGCTGCAGCTTTCTCTGCACACGCTGAGAGAGTCTTCAGTGTAGCAGGAAAAGATTTCAGGCCAGAAGATTGCAAATTAAATCATGAAACCTTTGAAGATATTATGCTGAATAAATGTAATAATAATGAAAAATTAGCAATGTGTATTGGAATAAAGCATAATTGTATTTGCCATGACGTTTTGCTTTTCGCTGTAGTGCTATGGTTGAACGGAAAAACTTACTTTTGTGTGCATAAGAAAATAAATAGGAGGAACTACGAAACCAAGTAATTCCTTTTACTATGTATACTTTTTCTTTAATGTTAAAAGATAGACAAACTAGTAATGGGCAAACAGCTCTTCGGCTCTTGAATTAAATTATGCAGGTACTACAGCAAAATGCTCAAAAATACCAAAACACATCAAGAGCTAAATATGCAAAAACAATAAATACCTTCCTGTGGAAAAGGGGCAACATAAACCAAATGTAAAGTCACGAAAATCATGAAAATATAAAGTACACTT